>NC_061846.1:14579521-14589521 GCF_019202785.1 Penaeus chinensis | reverse complement strand
GAGAGAGAGAGAGAGACAGAGAGAGAGAGAGAGAGAGAGAGAGACAGAGACACAGACAGATAGACAGACAGATAGACAGACAGAGAGAGACAGACAGACAGACAGACAGACAGACAGACAGACAGACAGACAGACAGACAGACAAACAGACAAACAGACAGACAGACAGGCAGACAGACACAGAGAGATAACTGTGAAAAATTAGAATGCTTACTTTTTACCATTCTCATATTCGTCAAGTTATCAATTTTCAATAAAAAGGCTGAGTATTACACATTCAAGAAGTTTTAATGTTCATGTCAATTTATTGTATGATGAACCTGAAAGTGTTAGCAGTCGTACGTAGGAAACTCATTTTGTATTGATTATGACTAGACGCCAACCGTGCAACACTGTTACTCTTTAATGAATGACTACGTGTTTTCGTTAATGAATATCGGCATTTATTGCTAATTTGCGTTCTCTGTAACGGTGTGTAGATCTGTGTAGATCTTATAAACGCATCCCCGGCTATTATTAGGCAAGGTTTACGACAGCTATATCATTAAGCTCATCCAACGATGCAGGTTCAATGTCTTACAGCTCTTAAGAGGTTAGTCCTTGGTATTTCAGTAATATATTATACTGCCTTGACACATATATAAATGTATATGTATACATATATATGTATACATATATATGTATATATATATATATATATGTATATATATATATATATATATATATATATATATATATATATATATATATTTATATATATATATATATATATATATATATATTTAAATATATATGTATGTGTGTATATATGTATATATATACATATATTTAAATATATGTATAATACTTATATACATGTGTACACGAGTATATATACACATAGACATATATGTATCATCTTTAGAGATCAAATGGATTATAATATTCTGCATTTTCTTTATCGGACGTAATGCTGAAATGTAATTGTTAATCGCGAGATGAATTATGAATAGGAAAATAATAATCATATATTTGTGTTTGTTTTGGTGGCGACACAAAAGGAAGCCATGCGTTGGTTTGAAAGGCAGATGTGGACAAGTATTTTGTAATTTTGTAAACTATTATCACATGATTTTGTAAACAATTATCAGTGAATTATCTACAGTGTATTAAAGGAAAAGAACATTTGTTTAGAAAACTTAAAATATTGAAATAATTATATTACAGTAGACAAAAGTAAAGGTGGCTGGTGACGGTCTGGCTATGTGATTTCGCCTTAGAAAAACGGACTCTCACAAAGTGTCAAATAAATTAGTTACAATAAGGACGGTAAATTGGCCGTATATCATAAAAGTAATATATATATATATATATATATATATATATATATATATATATATATATATATATATATATATATATAGTAGTTATATAAAACAATTGTAGGTGTATTTTGATGAAATAAGAAAATATTGGAAAATGCAATCCGCTATCTGTACCACTGTGAGTTGTCATATGTGTGTTAATACGAGACGAATATAAAGGAGTTAATTTTATTGCTATGAAATCCGTGATCTATTATTGTCAGAACAGTAGGAAACAATTCAACTGCTGCAATTGTGAAGCAAGAAAGAGATTATACACTTATTTGTACTGTACTTTAAGAATTATTTCTTTAAAATAGCCCTATATGAGGATAATGTCAGGGTGTAGGATGTAATATTTCAGGGGGGAATAAATATTACAACTGCTCAAGAGGTGTGTGTGTGTGTGTGTCTGTGTGTGTATGCGTGCGTGCGTGCGTGCGTACGTGCGTGCGTGCGTGCGCGTGTGTGTGCGTAGTGTGTGTAGATATATATATATATATATATGTGTGTGTGTGTGTGTGTGTGTAGATATATATATACATATATATATATATATGTATGTGTGTGTGTGTGTGTATATATGTATAGATAAATATATAATTGCAGTTAATTAACAAACGTATATAGATCAATACAATTCTCCTATATACAGAATAATAAACACTAGCGAGTGATTGCTTGATTGTTTAAAATTATCTGCCGCGTCAACAGCCAAGATCATTAGAATATGTTAGAATTTAAAACGTTAGAAATCTATCAATAAATGTTTTATAAATACAATAAATATTATATATAAAATCAAAGCATAAATATTATGCTCTAAATGTATACAATTATTGCATAAAAATTAGGCATAATCAGATTTTATTGAAAATATTAATCTCCTTAAGGAAAATAATAGGACCTTCTATGTCACAATCCCCCAAGTACACTTTTCAATGTATATGGGGGAGACAAGTACATATGTATTTAGTCTGAGAATGTTACACATCTTTCCACTACATGTGTGACCAATCTTTTTTGTCTGTGAGGATTATACCATCTATCTTCAGAGTAGGTGGTGACATGGATGTGCTCTTTCCAGCGATATCTTGTCCCATATCCATGTTAAGGTGGTCCCCGAGTTAATCGAGGAGACATACTGTCTCCGCGATGTCCGTCTAGCCTCCTTTAGCACTCGCCTGTCCTTGGCTCAGGTCTTTTTGTAATGAGTCAAGTTGCATCGCTGGGGCAGCTTATCTTTCTCTTACAGCTTGTTGGCATTCATCAGACCATCATGGTAACGTAGGATAACAGTACTGCCCGCTACTTTTGGGAATGGATGCTTCTGCTGCAAGGTGAATTCGAGATGTGAAATGATTAACAGCATCTTGAACAAACTGGAAATCATTCAGAGATCTTGCAATACTGCGGTTGATCTAAAAAAATTCCATTCCACATTTTCAAGTTGCTCTCTCTGCACTCCATTGGCTGGAATACCATTCACCTCCTCCAAAAGTATTGGAAAGTAGTCGCTTCCATGTAAGTCGTCCATGACCTCTCAAGTGAAATTCAACTGTGAATCAGGTGAACCAATTGACAGGTCTGTACTGGAGAATGTCCCACCTTGAATTTGGAAATGTGAGAAGTGTGTCGCTGTTCAGAAAAAATGCATCTACTCTTGAGAAAAAGGACTCCAAGGCCCTTTCTCGAGGGTTGCACAAAGTGTCTCCCCAGAGGTGATACCAACCATTGAAATCTCCCAAGAGTAGAAATGGATGAGGCACATACACAAATAGATCCCCCAAATCATTAATGTTGAGGTTATATGGATGCAACAGTGTAAGGCCGTGTCAAGCCTATCCTCACAGCCTTCACCTGCAGTGTCGTCTGCAGGTGGATGTCCTGGAAGGGGATATCTTGACATCACTGCTACTCCTCCATGAGGAGTAGCATTATCAAAGGTCCCATAATGGGCTTGAACTTGGAATCCTCTCAGGGAAATCGGACGATTTTCCCTGGTCATAATCTTTTGTAGACATACACAAACTGAGTTACATGAAGCTATCAGATGTTGTAGTTCTTCCCATTTTGCATGAATTCCCTGACAGTTCTATTGTATTAGGATATCCATTTCTTCAGGTTGACAACCTACCTCTTCATAAGGTGTTTGGCAGCACCTGTGGTTAAGGCCTGCCCCTTTCCAGCATATTGGGAGTACCTTTTGAAGGGTTTACCTGTGGAACTAGTTTCCACAGGCTTCCTTTGAACAGGCTTAGGATTTCTTTGCCTGGGCAAAGGATGGACCTGAGCCTTTGGTTCAGGAGCATTCTGTCTAGCAGTGGAAGCTCCTGTGGATGTGGTGGCAGCTAGGGCCGTCACCGCTGAGGCCTCTGGACCCTTGCCTGATGGCTCCAAAGACCTTACTTTGGGAGTCTCCTCAGCAGACCCCTCACTCCTACTCCGTTTCTGGTGGAACAACTCACTAGAGGCAGTTTCAGCACTTGAGGACTAATGTTTAAAGGTAGTGGCAGTGTGTGTGGTGTAAGAACTGCTGGAGGTCAAGGGATGGCAGGAAGCAGGGTGGGCTAGAACCGAGGCAAAGGACTTACCTAGCTGTGCAAACAGCACACTTTGCCTCTGGAAAACTAATACTTCTTTTTCAAACTTGTACCCTATTGATGACCTGTTGCACCACACTGCACACACATTCTTGGTTATCTACTTTCCTTAAAACTGCAAGAGTTGGCTCCATGCCCATAACCCTGGCAGTGGAAGCACCGCATAGGGTTGGGCACATATGGCTTTACCTTGAGGAGGTACCATGCCAACGTAACTGATTAATAGAAGGACTAACATTTCAAAAGTTAGTAGGAGAGTTGGTGTAGACTTTTCCAAACCATCATCTTTATTCTTAAAATGTTTTAATGGCACTACATTAAAATTCCTTAGTTCCTCTAGCAGTTTCTCCCCAGAATACAACATCAGGTCTCATAAAAAGACTATTCTCTTACACTGATTGTTTTTGAGGGAACATGAGACTTGAGCCCAAGTAATGTCGCATATCGCATTGAGACATCTCAACTACCTTCCAATGTACTTTAAGAATATCAAGATCCATGATTGATACACGAGCAGTGGTCTTCACTACCAAGTATTTACTACATGTGATACTTTCATATTTACCAGGTAAGATATTATTAATGGACTGAGGAGAACTTTTCTCCTTCTTACCTGGTTTGGAAGCCTGGAAAACCATTGTGATTCCCATTCTTGCCCTTTAGGGACTGGCCAGGTTCCAGAGTGACAATGTGACATTCCAGAGGGATTGGCCAGGGGATTGCATGGGTTGTCAGTGAGAGAGCTAGTTCTTTGTAAATTTGTAGAAATCATACAAATTAGAATTCTTCATTTCCTTGTCCCCCCTACCATGGAGTCCAACGAGTGGAAGCTATAGTTGTGACTCAAAATCTCTCAACAGCCACAGGGGTAGTGAGGAAATATATGCAGCCAATATTACAGTGCTGATGGCAGTTGTGGGACGTATGTGCTACCGACTGGACAGTACTTGCTTGACCCTAGCCACATTTGACCAGCTGATTGACTTGACCGGGCATTGTTCAAGCCACCCATCTGACCGGAATACGAGTGCCAAGGAGGTGTGTTGCTTGCTGCAGGGTGCAGTGGGCACCTAGTAATATGGGATGCCCCACATGGCAAACACACGTGGGAGAGTTCTCCCTGGTCCAAGCTGGAATGAACCAGTGGTGAGTGCACCATCCCCTCTCATAGACCTTAGTGCACCAGGAAGCCATTTTGTCTCGTCCCTCACTGGTGACCCCTTCAGTATGGGTAGCCCTCTGGTCAGGCTCACCAGATAATTGGAATCTCAAGCCCCTCCACCGCTGCAAGACGGCTCCCGTTTGGGGGGACTAGCGAGTGAGAGGTGTTACTGCTGAATGGAAGATTAGGTGGGTAAGCTAGTCCGTATATGCTAATATTCCCACTGTAGCAGGTATCTTAGACCTTACATGCCGTAAGGCAAAGAGATCGTCCTTCGCCACCGGTTGAAAAGGACATGCTCTTCACCCTTGTTCTACCGCTCTTTCCTTAAAAAGAAATCTAATTTAGAAGCGTTATAACTAAATAGAAGTGCTAGTCTCATCAGTTAAGTGCTATTAACTACAACGAAGTGCTAATTCGATAAGGCTAAAATAATAAATGTGCAGTGCGGACAGTGAAATGATTCAGTGAAATGGCTGTTGGTGAAGTGACTGTGTTAGTGCTGTTGTGCTATAATCTAGTGTTAGGATTAACCTGTAATGTGGAAGGTGAGTGAGGGGTGAATGTGTAGGGCATCATTTTGCTAAGTGAATAATAAATAAATAAGTGAGGTTGTTCACTCCATTTATGTTTCCAGTTATTGCTATCATTTTCCCTTCTCAATAAATGAGAAAAAAAAAACTAGAAAAAAGTAACATTACAGACCATAAAATAATAAGTAATACATATACTTCATAATAATTTCATGAAACAAACGTATTGTTCATGAAACCAATAATATCTCGAGCTTAAGTGATAAATATATTCCGTAATAATCGATTGCATATGAATTAACTAATTACTCGAATAAAAGTGATGAACTGGTCCACCCATTGACACGTGGAGGATGAGGCTGTGAGAGCCTCCTTCAACTGGCGATGTAGGCGCTCTACCATGCCGTTGGCACTGGGATGGTATGACGTGGTCCGGATGCGCTTCGAGCCGAGAAGAATCATCAGTTGCCTCCAGAGCTCGGACTCGAACTGAGACCCGCGATCGGTCGGGATCGTCGCAGTTCTGCAGCGCGATCTCCAGGTGCTGATGAAGGTCTTGGCAATGGTGGCGGCGGTGATATCCTGGATGAGAGTGGCTTCAGGCGACCTTGTAAACCGGTCAATCATCGTCAGGACGTAACTCTAACCCTGGTCTGCGTGGAGAGGGCCATTCACGTCCAGGTGTACATTATTGAAGCGGCCGTCTAGTAGCAGGAACACCTGCAGGGGAACCTTAGTATGTCGGTGAACCTTACTGCGCTGGCACTCGATGCAGGTGCGGCTCCACTCCCGGAAGTCTCTATTGATGCCCGGCCAGACAACTTTGTTGCGGAGGAGATCCTGGGTTGCATGTATTCCCCGATGGGCATGGTAAGCCTCGAAGAACTGCCGGCAGAGTGATTGGGGGATGTAAGGACAGGGTCGGCCCATTGAGGTGTTGCAGAGGATGGTGTCCTGCAAGTTCTGAAGTTGAACCTGCTCCAGCTGAAGAGAGGTATCTCCATCGATAAGTCTGGGAAGGGAAAGGTCTTGTTGCTGTTCCCTGCGAACTAGATGATAGTCGATGGGGTCATTGCTGGCACTTATCATGGCTATCGATACCCTGGATAGGTCATCCGCGGCCTTGTTGTCGGTGCCTCGGATGTGCCGTATGTCAGTGGTGTACTGGGCCACGAAATTCAGGTACCTTCCTCACGTGGGGGACAGACAACGGCTCCTGTTGTGCAGGGCAAAGGTGAGGGGCTTGTGATCCGTCAGGATGCGGAACTCTCTCCCCTCGACGTATGTCCGGAAGTGCTTGATGGCAGTGTATACCGCAAGGAGCTCCTTGCCTAAGGCGCTGTAACGGTTTAGCTGTGGGCTTAGAGTCTGTGAAAAGAAAGCCAGGGGCTGCCAACCATTACCTGTATCTTGTTGCAGGACGGCTCCCATGGCGGTGTCTGAGGCGTCTACGGAGATGTTAAGCCTCGCCCCCTGCTGCGGGTGGTTGAGGAGCGTCGCCGAGACTAAGGCATCTTTGCTGGTCCTGAAAGCCTCTGTCGCTTCAGGGGTCCATGTAATGTCTCTGCTGCGTCCTGACCGGAATGAAGTGAGGAGGGCCTGTAGGGGAGCCAAAAGAGGAGCACATCTGGGAATGAACCCCCGGAAGAAGTTTATCATACCGAGGTACTTCCGAAGCTGTGTCTTGGTTGTCGGTCTAGGGAACTGCCTAATGCTGCTAACCTTCTGCTGCGCCAGGGTGATGCCATCGGCGGTAATTGAGTGGCCTAAGAAAGTAAGAGAGGGGACTCTGAAGAGCCTTACCAGGGTTGATGACGATTCTGGCTTTCTGTAGGCGGTCAAACAGGGCGAAGAGGTGTTTGTGCTCCTCACTACTGCGGCTAGCGATAAGGATGTCATCGATGTAGACGAAGACACCTTGTAGTCCACAGGTGACATCGTCCATGAAGGGCACCAATCGCCGTCCTTTTTCCGTACTAGGTGCAGGGGAGATGCCCACTGGCTACTGGAAGGTTGATGATTCCAAGGTCCCTCATGTGCTCAAACTCTGCCTTGGGGATGCGGAAACGGTCTGGTGCGAGGGGCCTGCAACGGGAGGGGACCAGTGGGCCAGCCGTGACGATGTGGTGTGTGACAGTGTGTGGCGGTGTTGTTGCCACGTTAATGGGTTTCGTCAGCGCTGGAAAGTCACGGATCAGGGCTCTGTTGGCGCATTGGTTGGGTAGCACTGTGTAGATGCGGGGGACTCGTACTAGGGCCGACGAGGCGTGGGTGCGGGCTCCTGACTGGTGTACAAGAACCTCCCACTTAAGGTCCACCGTTAATCCATAATGTGCGAGGAAGTCTGCTGCACGTCAACTTCGGGTGGGGGGCACCGTTGAAAAGGAGTGTCATGGAGCACTCACCGTATACGTTAATGGGAGAACATTTGGTGGCCTCCAGCGTGCGAGATGCGGGCGAGGTCCTGTCCTTGTGGGATGCAGGGATAAGGCTGACCTCCCCTCCGGTGTCTACCAGAAACCGTAGGTGAGAGTTGGTGTCACAAACATAGAGAAGGCGCCATCTGGGGCCACGAGAAACCGGCGCTATTAGGTCCCGCGGTGCCCGTTTCCAGGCCAGGAGCAAGGGGGTTCGCACCGACGCGCCCGGGTGCCGTATCTAGAGTGAAAGAAACAATAGCTACCTGGAGTCAGGGAGCGGCGGCGATTGTAGTTTTGAAGGCTGCGATGGCGGGACCTGGGACGCGGTGAAGGTCGCGGGCTGCGAGCCGTCGAACGGCGGTTGTGAGTTCGGCAACCTGCGTAACAAGGGACTCCAGGGTTAAAGACGGTGTAGTGGACACGAATGAGACTTGTGGCCTGGTTTGTATTGCAAGGATTTCGTGTGCTTTCAAGGCTAGCTGCTCGATGGGGAGTTCTGAGGCTAAAAGGACGGTCTGAACCGCCGCCGGCAGAGGTTGGAGGAACATCGAGCGCAGAATATCGGGAGGCAGGTGTGTGCCGGCACGGGCGAGGGTGCGTTGCATGTGTTGGAGTATTTCTGAGGGCGTACGGCCGTCCGGCGACGTTGTCATGAAGAGAGCGCGCAACGCGTGTCGTGGGGAAGGCGCCTCAAGGAATGCTTCCTTGAGGAGTTCATAGGTATTGTACTCGGGGTTGTTGATGAGATCGCTAACGGAGAGTAGGAGTTCAGGTGAGAGATTTGTCACCAGTATACGATATTTGGTGAGTGGAAAGGTGACGTGGCAAAGGACGAACTCCTGTTCCACCTGCAGAAACCATTCCGGAAGGCAGGCAATGGTGCAGGTAGGCAGTGGCTTTAAAGATGCTGACAGACTCATGGCTATAATGGACTCTTAACTCCGGAGGTCACCAGTGTGGTTTTAAGTAAACACACGGTAGTCAAACTAACTCTTTATTGACGGAGTCTAGAGCAGGTGTGTTGCGGTCAGAGTCAACCCGATGAGTGTGTTGTTATTCCTGATTCTGCGGCTTAAATGGGCCAGGCGCGATATTAACTCTCTGGTCAGGTCTGGAGAGCTAAGCGGTGCTTGGCGGTAATCGGCGGGAACCTAAGTCGCCAGACGGAATAGGTCAGGTCCTACGGTGTGCCAAATGTTGTCGCGAGTTGGTCACCACAATTGCTACATTTCATTTGCAGATTCACTGAAAACAATGTCACTGCTAATCTTAGATTGTTAGGTATTTGTCTCCTATTTTCATGCCCTTCCCATTCCATTCTAGCTTCTTGAATATTTCCTCAAGGCAAGCTGTAAACAGATTTGGTGAGATGGTATCGCCCTGTCTAACACCTTTTTTAATTGGTATTGTATTATTTCCGTGTGGAGCTTGATGGTTGCTGTCCCATCTTAGTATATATCTTCCAATATTTTACATTGCCTTTTCTTAATCGATGAAAGCCATAAACAGGGGTTTCCTATTTTTGTTTATTTTTCTCTTATCTGGTTGAACGTGTGGATGTGGTCTGTTGTTGAGAATGTACTGCAGAAGCCTGCCTGTTCTCTAGGTTGGTTAGAATACAGACTGTCAGAGATGAGTTGTGATATTTGTGAACAGTTTGTAAATGAAAGGAGGCTTATGGGTTGGTATTGTTTTTATCCTTTCCATCGTCTTTTTAATTTTTCTTACCGCGTACTTCAAGTGCAGTTTCCTTTATTATGTCATTGTTTATTGATTTGGTGAATGTTGAGATCTTTGTCACTGAGAGGTGAGTGTCTGTTTTGGATGTTAAGGTTAAATTCTGTCACTCTGGTTTTCAGGTTAGGTAGATTTGAATGTGGTTTTCATGAATTTATTCCTTTCTCTTCCGAGGTGTAATCTAATTCTGTGGAGGCTGCCA
>NC_061846.1:14572021-14574521 GCF_019202785.1 Penaeus chinensis | reverse complement strand
AACTTAAAATAACTATTCTATCGTGGGTCGTCGATACTGAAAAATCTACAGCTTTATCAATGGCAAAAAGTTCGGCAAGCAAGGTCGATGTATGATTCGACAGTCTGAACTTCAATTCACATTCAGTCGACCATGCACCCGCACCCACACATTGATCTGTCTTGGAGCCGTCGGTTTATATATGAAAAAAGGGAGGTGTTTAATAAGGATCTCTCTGAACCTCTGGCGTACCTCCACCTCCAATCGTGGCCTTTGGCAGAAAGAAGCCAAGCTTCCATGATGGAAAAGTTGGGGGTTTCCCGTGGCTCTTTATTTGAATGAACCAGGGCATCAATGGTAGAGAGATATATACCGACTTTCCCGACGAGGTCGTGGAGTCGCGTATATTTCAGAACCCCAATACACACACGCAAACAAGCATTCTGCACAACATCCAAACCTTTCAAAACTGAGTTTGATGCTGAGCCTTACACATTTGACCCATAGTTTACTTTAGACCTAATAAAGGCTTTATATATAATTAGCAAAGACTTTCTATCAGCTCCCCATTCATTACCAGAAACCCCACTGGAGGCCCCAGTTATGAATCATATCCAGTGCCAGTTGGATGCGATTTGCCGAGAATTCTGTATTACTGCTGGAATGCCAGTATGCATAATCATCAGCGTACAGTGATGATTATGTAAGATTCCGAGGGGGAGCTGGTAAGGTGTCATTGATCATACATAGAAATAACGCTTGTGACAAAATACTTCCTTGTGGGACCCTGTTTGCCTGGACAAAAGTTTTAGAGTTTTTTTTTTTTTTTTTTTTTTTTTTTTTTTTTTTTTTTTTTTTTTTTTTTTTTTTTTTTTTGGCAATTGCCTCTTGATTATAACTGTCCAGTTTTACAAGCTGATCAAGTGTTTGGCGTCCCTTTCGGAAGCCGCAATGCTCGTCAACAAGTAAATTACTGGAATTTTAAAAATGAAATAGCCTACTGTTAACAATTCGTTCCATGACCTTGCATAAGTAACTTGTCAATGCAACTCGGCGGTAGGAGATGGCAGATCTGGGATTTCCCCCTCCTTTCAAGCTGGGAATGATGTAGGCGAAGTGCCAAAAGTTTGGAAAAGTGTGGCTCTTCCAAATTTCATTGAGCAATTCTAACTTATTCATGGCCTGGAGATATTCCTCTACAGGCTTCTGGGGCTCAGACAAGCTCATCCATTGTTAACTTTTTTATTATAATCAAAGTCAAAGTGCATAGGTTGCAGCTCCTTGGTGGTCAGGATGGTAATTGTCTGAGATGCTTGTATATGAGATGCTTGTATATGAGGACTGCCTGGCTATAGCATTAGCAATGTCTCTTGTTAAATCGAAATTAGTTCCCCCATGAATTATATTTTTATTTTGAAAGATACGTTTTTTTCTTATTTAATTTATTGACAGTGGACCAAATTGTAGAGACAATGCTTCGCCAGGAATCTCTTTTTGTTTATCTTATTATTCTTGCTTGTTTGTAATTGCAAAAGCCCTCATCATTGATGTTATTTTTGAAAAGCCTGTAGGCTCTATTGCATTGGCACAGCACCCTACGGCAATCTGATGTCCACCATGGAATTCTATCCTTAATGCTATCTGTCGAATTTTAGGAATGGATATCATTACTGCATCTAAAATCGAATTCTGAATATTGTTTACTTTCAATGATATCTACAACAAGTTTGAGCTTGACACTCCTTGTGAAGGAGGCCCAGCCTGCTCTATTTTGGGTTAAATTTAGGTGCTGAGGGGGATTTTACTTGTGTTGCATAAACATTCAATAAAAATATGAAGGTGGTCCCTTCCCAACGAGTCATCAAAGGTTTGCCACAGACACTTGGCAGCTAATGATGAAGATAGGTCAATAAAGCGCAAATTTCCGGTATTACTATCCACCCGCATCGGACTACCATCATTCAGAAGTACCAGATCAGAATCACTAATCAACTTAACACTTGCTCACCTCTACCTATGATGAGCATTAAAATCACCTAAAATTAATTTATTTTTGGGCAGACTATCCTGGAGAGCTAAAACCTCATCATAAATTACCACTTTAGCAGGGGGAACAATAAACTGAACATTTAGTTAGATACGTGTCCTTAATTAGTAGAACCAATTGCCACTTCAGTGAAAGAGAAGGTTTGGTGGATGTACATGGAGACTCCGCCTAAACCCCTACCCTCTCGATCCTTCCGACACAGATGGTAGTTCCTCAGCGAAACGACATCATCAGAAACGAAGTGTGTTAAGTGCGTTTCTTTTGGAGAACTATAATATCGGGAGCATAAGTCAAGGCTAATAATCTAAGGTCATTTACTTTAGATCTAAGACTTCGACAGTTCCATTGTATAATAGTTAATGCAAAGATTACGTTTTATGGGGATTGGAAGTGCCTTGTCCACTGGTTTTAATATTCTTTTTCTGGGAGGGAGGTTCGTCCTCCTCCCCATCGCTACCCAGGGGCCTCCCATGA
>NC_061846.1:14537021-14542021 GCF_019202785.1 Penaeus chinensis | reverse complement strand
ATGTGTGCCATTTAGGGTCTTGTTAATACGCTCAGTAAGGAAATAGTGTCGGCTGCTTGAAGTAATTTCTTATACTGCATCTCATAAATAAAGAAAAATTATGTGACCGTAAAAATATCTCAAATCCGCATATATATATTCTCTATCATAACTATGTTATTCAAATATATAAAATTACCAAAAGGATATTAAACAATATGGTTCCTTGCTCAACTAATTCTGGGTTTTATAAAATGCGTCAGTGAGCACACCGGGAGTTGAGCTCGTACTGTGAATATTGTATTCCTGATGTATGTGTACTCTTGTTCTTCCCTACTTAAACCAGTACATGCCCAATGTAATACAAGTCGGTTATTAGTCCTACTTATCTCACCTGTTTACCCTTTTCCTCGACTTTTGGAAAGGGTCTTTTGCATTATTTCATTGTCTTAAATGTTATCGAGATTTTAATAATTATAACATCAATAACAATAATAATAGTATCGATGTCAACTTATTAAAAAGAAAAGCACATTTTACTGCCAATTCAAGGAATGGGGAAATCAGGACCAGTCATAGGGCTACTGATAAACTCCTTGCCGGCTGAGCACATGTGGAGCCTTCATAGTAGGATAACCTACGTGGTTGTCTTCTTCAGTTCATATATATATATATATATATATATATATATATATATATATATATATATATACATATATACATATATATATAAATATATATACATATATACATATATATATATATATATATATATATATATATATATACGTGTGTGTGTGTATATGCATCAGTTCAGGTCAGTGAGATTTGTGAGGGATAGCTTCGTCCCAGCATGCTGTCCTCAAGTTTCCATCGAAAGGAGATTGAAGAGTACACGACTTTACTTGACCACTTTGCCTTCATTTGTTTAAATGTGCTAAACATACCTTTAAAAATATGCCATAGAGAATCATGTTCAGACGCATTAGTCATTTTAGTGTAAATAGATCTCTGATTTTATCATTGTTAGTTCAGTCTCCGTTCATCCTGTGGCCGATTCTGTAGACAGCCGAAATACAAATATAGACCTACAGTTTACTGAAACACACATAAAAAGAAATCTTCACAATGTTCCTTTCGGCATATTTTTATAGTCTCAAAACCGGGCACAGAGCGAAATTGTTGTTTGTTATTCAGAACACACGTGCCAACATCCAATTACGTTCGGAAACGAGTGTATGGTGCAAGCGGGGATGCGGTGTCAGAAGAATTGTGGAAAAGAGCGAAAACAATGTATTTATGCGCCCGTGTGTGTGTAAAGTGTATTTGTGCAAATAAGCCAAAGTGAGGCAGGCGACGCTAGGATTTCGAGGAGAGGCTTCATCTATAATACAGGATTTTTTATTGTTACCCTTTTAATTTAAAAACTAAAATGTGTCTCAGGTATTTTTCAGTCATCCTATTTCACAAACCTTACTTTTAAAAAAGTTGGGGACTCACCCAAATAAGTTATTGTAAAAGACAAACAAACATGAAATACAGTGACAACTACGATTTCAAATTATCAGCTCCATCAACAGCTAGGGTCATTAGCGGCAAATACATTGTTGGATTGAAATGTGTTTATATTTAAACCATAAATACTATCAATAAGTGTTTTATAAATGTATATAACAATTAATATTATATTAAAAATAAAAGCATAATTATTATGCTCAAAATGTATAAGTCATTCCTTAAATATTATGCATATTTAGATTTTATTGAAAATTTTCGTTTCCCTTAGGAAACTAATAAGATCGTCTATGTCACAAACCTCCCCAATACATTTCCAGTGTATATGGGGGAGACAAGTGCATACTTCTTTGGTCTGAGAATGTTGCACATCTTTCCACTACCTGTGCGACTCTTATCATCCCTCACAAAGTGCTTCACTTTTAGCCACCATAGGCCCATGAGTCCGTCTTATGTGCCCGATTCTTAGTCAAAAATATAGAGAACCACCTTCTCTCACGTATAATGCAACTTGATCTCCGGGAACTGGGTTTTGATTCTCAATTACGTTTTACAAAATTTGCCAATGAAATAATGTTTTTAAAGTTTTTAAATGTAAAATTCATATTAGAGGTCAGATACGAATATAATAATAATTTTTAAAAAATCATAAAGATTAATAGTTTCTCCTTTTTAAATTTCATAATTTGTCGGTATATTTATTTTCCGACATGTGCTCATTCTAAAGCACCGTGTAAAAATGTATAAAATACACTATAGCAATGTAAATAAACAAAATAAATAAATATATAAATTCAATTTTTAAAGAATAATTAAAAGTAAAAAAAAAAATGCACATTTTTGCAATGACTATATATAAACACTTAATTCATAATATTTGTTTTGATTGTTTCCGCACCGAGACGAGCATCCTCACCCCCGGGGATAAAAGCGGAGACTGTAGTCGTAAGAATATGCAACCTCCGGCATGGAACGTGGGTGGACGCCACCCTCTATCTCGTCAGAAGAGACCTCTCTAACGGGAGCCGCCTTGTTACGGTGAGTGGCTTTGAAGTCCCAATGACCTGGTGAGCCAGACCAGATAGCTTCCCATACCCACACACACACACACACACACACACACACACACACACACACACACACACACACACACACATACATATATATATATAAATATATATATATATATATATATATATATATATGTATGTATATGTATAAATACGTATATATACGTGTATATTTATATATATATATATATATATATATATATATATATATATATATATGTATGTATATGTATAAATACGTATATATACGTGTATATTTATATATATATATATATATATATATATATATATATATATATATATATATATATATATAATATATATATATATATATATATATATATATATATATATATATATATATATATATATATATATATACGTATATGATGATGATATCAATATCACTATCATCCCCATTGTTACCATACTCTTCTCAGATCTTCTGGTTATTTATCTTGTTATTGCACTATTATAATCTCCGGAAGTGTTCCTTTCCTAGTAAATATGCCTTGTATATTTTATTGACTTTTGTATCTGGAGAGACCTTATATATGTTACGTTTCATCATTTTCCTTAGTAGATGTGATTCCTATTCTGATGGGAATGATTCCTGTCTTGATATCTGCTATTCTCTTCCTTTGAAGATGTGGCTCTCTGATAGCACTGATGTATTTGCTTCTCAATATCTTTGGTAATGATGGCTGGTTGATTACATGTTATTTCCTGTTATTCTGTACGAGAAAGTCCCATAGTGTGATGCTATTGTTTCATTGGGTTATTTTCTTCGGTTTATGCCTGTGCCATTTTCCAATAAATTCAGTTCCGCTGTCTTTGCACATGTCCCAATGAATATAATGTGTTGTTGTCCTGTTGTCCTTGGAGAGATATTCCGTTTGACCAAAATTTCGAGACTAGATGTCATGTGATCTACTATATCACTTTCCGCACTGACTTTCAACTGGTATTCCGTTGATCGAGGATTTTGAACTGATGTTGATAACCGTTCGTGTCGCGTTGATGTCGACATGTTGCTTTGGTTCAGTTCTTTTTTACTCTTACTTGATGCCATACTGATCTCATCCATTATAATATTTGTTGCTCGCAATGCTGCTTTCTTTATTTAAATTTGGTTATATTCTTTACATTCTTCGGCTCTCGTGCTTATTCAGTAAATCGCTTCTGCTTTCATATTATGTGGCTAAGGTGATATACAGATAATATACCTCACTTGGGCGGTAAATTGAATCTATCGATAATAGCTTTTTTTGCCATGGTGTCATATTTCATTTGGTCTTTTCCTTAATCGTTACCTAAAACCGAAATACTTGGTTGCAGACTGATTTTATTCTGTATCTGCGTTAGTTTACTACTGTTACATTTAGTCTTAGTATTTTGCCGGCTATCCCTTTTAATTTAACATGCTAAGTCCTTTTCAAGTTCCTATTTCTCTGTGTTAATAATTTTACTCGGAGTAGCTGGTACAGATGTGCTTACTCGTAGATTGAGATCCATTTCTACACCTCACATGATTTTTTACGTGTTCGTATATTAAACGGTGTTATTAGCTTAGAGTGGTTTATTAGCATTTATCTGTTTTGATATAATGTAGCCACAACTGCCACTGTTAAATTCCAATGTCGAGAGGATTCAAACAAAAATAAAACATTGGTGACAATAAGTATCTTGGAAGGTTTCCTTATCGATTCGTGTATAAAAGACTTTCTGAGTTCATATTTCCAGACAGGTTATTTGTACAATTTCAATGTTGCATCGATATTAGCGTATCTAACGCGTTTTCGCTAAATATATGTCCTTCCTTCCTTTACTAGCAGTAAGTCTTGCAATCAAATAGTACTTTTCTGCGCTTGCTGTAGTATTCCCTCTGAATCTTTGTAGGTTCGTTATGCTATTACTGAAGCCATTATTTTGGATATTGTTGACTGACATGCTATTGAGTCCTGTGTCTTCATGATTCAGGAACATCAGTATTTTTTATGTTATGTTGATATTCGTTATGATGTGATCATGACAGTTTTTTTCGCTCTCTTTTGAAAATTGCTTAGTTTGTTTTTTTAAGCAATGTTATGATGCTTATGTGTTAATCTATCATCACCATCCTCATTATCACCATCACCATCACCGTTACCATCATCACCATCACCATCACCATCATCACCACCACCATCACCATCACCATCACTATCACTATCACCATCACCATCACCATCACCATCACCATCACCATCACCATCACCATCACCATCACCATCACCATCATCATCATCATCATCATCATCACCATCACCATCATTATCATTATCATTATCATTATCATCAACATCATCATCATCATCATAGTATTACAATTATCATCAGCATTACTATCATTATTTAAACTGATATAATAGTATAGTAATATATTAATAATGGTAA
>NC_061846.1:14502021-14504521 GCF_019202785.1 Penaeus chinensis | reverse complement strand
AGAAGAGACACGTAATATGTACTTAGACTTGTGCTCCAGAGAAGAAAATAAGCCTCTGGCAGGGACAGTCAGGGTGAAAGTATCATTATTATCATAAGACTGAAACCACTTACTGCTATTGCTACTACTACTGCTACTACTGCTGCTGCTGCTACTACTACTACTACAATTACTTCTACTACTACTACTTCTACTACTACTACTACTATTACCACTACTATTGTAACTGCTATTACTAGCAATAGTAATACCAGTGATAGCAGTAGTGATAGTACTGTCAAGACATTAACAATAATAGTAATGAAAATTAATATTATTTAGTAACTATAATTCATATTACCCTTATTATTATTATCATTATTATCATCATTGTTATTAACGTTATTATTATTATCATTATTGTCATTATTATCGTTATTATTATCATCATTATTATCATCATTATTGTTAACGTTATTATTATTATCATTATTATCATTATTATCGTTCTTATTATTATCATTATTATCATTATTATCGTTACTATCATAATTAACATCATCATTCTATTACTATTATTACTATTACTATAACTTTTATTGCTTATCATAATCAAAATTATTGTAATTAATACTGATATTGGAACTGAGCTAAAACTAGAATTAGGTTAAAGCTAAATTTCAATATTTGTTATAATTTACTTTTACTTTTAACTTTAATCTAAATTTTTATTGATTTTTATTTTTATTTTATTTTTGTTTTATTTTTATTTTTTAAATATTTTTTTTCTTTTTATGTATTTTCCCTTGTTTTATATTATTCGTTTATTTATATCTATATGTGTATATATTTGGATTTTTTTATTTTATTTTTTAATTATTTTGATTTTTTTTCATTTTTCATTTTTCATTTTTATTATTATTATTATTATTATTATTATTATTATTATTATTATTATTATTATTATTATTATTATTATTATTATTTCTATGGTTATTTTTCTTTTCATTTTTTTTTATCTAAAATTTCAATTTTAATTTTAATTTTAATTTTAGTATCAATTTCAATTTCAATTTCAATTTCAAATTCAATCTTTATCTTTATCTTTATCTTTATCTTTATTCTTATTCTTATCATTTACATTTATATCTATATTCATATTTATATTTATATTTACATTTAGATATATACATATATATTCATATCTATATTTAATTTACATTTACATTTACGTTAATATAAATATAATATATATGTGTATGTGTTTATATTTTCATTTATATCTACATTATATATATATATATGTAAATATCTTTATAGATATATACATATATATACATATATATATGATATATACACATATATACTATATATATATATATATATATATATATATATATATATATGCATATGTCTATGTATATATATTTTTATTTATATTATATTTATATATATAGAGTTAGATTTAGATTTACATTTACATTTAGAATTACATTTACATATATTTTTATAGTTATATTTCTATTTATATATATATTTCTATTCATATATATATTTATATATATACATATATAAATATGTATTGGTCTATATATATATATATAGATAGTTAGCAATATTGATAGGTAGAGAGATGGATTTAGATTTGGAATTATATTTATAACTTTATTATATTTACATTTACAATTACATTTATATCTATATCTATATCTATATATATATATATATATTTACATATATATTTTCCATTTATATCAGTATTTATACTTATATTTATATCTATTTTATATTTATGTCTTTATTTATATTCATATCTTATATTTATATTTATATTTATATCTATGTTTATATTTAAATTATATTGATATCAATATCTATATCTTATATCTTAGATTCATATTCATGATTCATGATTCATGATTCATGATTCATGATTCATGATTTATGTTTGTGTTTGTGTTTGTGTTTGTATTTGTATTTATATCTATATTTATATTTATATTTATATTTATATTTTCATTTTCATTTTATTATCTAAATGATTATTATTTTATTATATTTTTATTGTATTTTTAATTAGTATACTTCTATCTTATCTTTATTATTTAATTCTTATTATTTTATTTATATACATATATATATATATTTTTTTTTTTATTATTATCAAGTTCATTTAAATTTTTCAGATTTGTATTATTCTTTTTTTTCCATATATATATATATATATATATATATATATTATCTTTTATATAAATATTAATTTACTTATCTATTTACATGTTCATTAATATATCTACTTATTCTATACGTATTTATATATATATAAATATATTTTAGATTTATTCATAGATTCATTTAGATATTTAATTGAATATTTATTTAAATATTTATTTAAACATTTATTTGAATGTTTGTTTTATCCCAATGCCGACGGGTATGAAGTGTACGGACGCGCTATGCCTACATTGAGTTCTTGTTTGATTGTTTTTACACATAAATGGCTACACTTGTACGAAGTCAC
>NC_061846.1:14472021-14477021 GCF_019202785.1 Penaeus chinensis | reverse complement strand
GGAAGTAACGTAGCATATATGTTTACTATAATTAGCACCAAAAGGAACGACTAGATTCGTATAGATAGAAATGGTCAATATTTTACTGTAATTGCATGTATATATGGTTATAAAAAAATATTTTCAAAATGGTCGCAAATCTACCTTTCATAAAATTGCGATATGATTCAGCCTACTCACATAGCATCAGCAAGTACCATCAGAGACCTCGTGGCGTGTAATGGTTGCCTGAACAACGGACTGACTATAACGGACTTACAGAACGACAGGCATACAGCAGGAGAGTGGCCCAGGAATGCCCAGTGGCAGTTACTGTTAGTCACCTCTTGACAAAGTACATGGGCAAATTGCGACTGAAATCAGATTCAAAACGTGATGAATTCCTGCCATACTTCGTTACTGTGGTAAATAGGGTTTCATATTTATTTTCATTAAAAGACAGATTCAACATATCGCTATAACCTAAATAACACGTGTTCTCAAGTTATTGCTCTTTTAACCTTGAGCAGCAGCAGTAGTTGCAGTACCCGCCTCGGCCGCCGCGGCGGTGGTGCCGGTAGTAAAAGGCGGAGCGAGAATTATGGCCCAAGATGAAGATCTCGGCGAGATTCTGGAAACGAGGACGGCATAGAGATTTTGCCAAAATTGTTGTTACTTTCGTTTATGGAAATATTCACTTATAAGGCTTCTGAAACTGGGCTGAAGGTCATAGATTCTGATATATTTCATCTTTTTCTTCACTGTAATTTACTTCGGGATACTATTACGGGCTTACCCTGATACACAAATACGCGGTATTTGGTGCAGTTAAAGGAGATTGAAACCAGCAAAAAGTATTGAAAAACGTATGCATAAATTGCAAAAAAATGAAACGAATCGAACTCCCCAGGGTTATTTTTTAATACTTAATTGCTAACACATTTTTTCCTTTCAGTTCTTTGTTGAAGAACTAGCAGCTTTTTCCTTGATTTGAATCATAGGTTTTATAGTTCACGTTAAGCTGAATAAAAGATTGTCTTTCAAAATAAAATTAATATGTCTTCACTCGTGCCTGGGAATTTTTAAGCTCTTGTTTTCGGGCGATGCAGCGAACTTCCCATGAAAGAATTCCGTAGAGGATACTGGTGACTGAAAGTGAATGAAACTACGATTATTAGTATATTTAATGAAACAAGGGATGCATGAATCTGCATGAAACGCGCGAGGAAGCCAGGGCTGGAGATCGTTGACTTGGTGATATGCAGGAAATTGAAATCTGTATGAAGCGGTTACATTTTATTGTCCAGCCGACATGGAAGGGAAGCTTAATATCAAACCTCTGTTTTGCAGCTGCGGACTCATATTGGGTCGTTTCACACGTTTGCGGATCTCGTTTGTTTAATCAAGCTAATCAAACCAAACTCCAGCAACACAAGCACAATATACATAGGCAAACAATGTCTAGTTTTGGTGGTAATGGGTGGAATCGTAATTGGTATGGATTATGCTGCACATCTACATATGTGAAGTTTTTTGTGTGTATCTGTATTTTGCGTTCTCCGGCGCCATCTGGAAATAGGGGAGTTTATTATTTATTGATTACTCGTTAGCAAGCCAAACTTGACGGAGAGTCTTTTTTTTTTTAATATTTCAGATAATTTAATACTGCCAAACGATCATTGCAGCTGGGTATTTTAGACATTCCTTTAACGTAATGCACGTAGAATTGCGTTCTTCTTAACATGTCAAAAACGTGTTGGCTTTTCTGGCACAAGCTTCTGATTTCCCCGCGGAGTTGCAAGGCCTAGACAGGAAAGAAATGTTGCAATTAACTACATTACTTAAGCAGTTCCCCCGCGTCAAATTGCTCGTCTTTATGATCAGCGAGATGAATCGAGAATGGATGCTGACTCCGGATTCGGGATTTACAGGTCAATTGGTTACTCGACTGAGTATTGACGGTGAGGTAAGCCAGATGGCATCGCAGTATTTCGTTTTTTGGAAAAGGTGTAAAGTTTACCGACAAAAGAATAAAAGAAGTACATTATATAAGTGTGTATACTTATTTGTATATATACACATATATATATACTTATACACATATATATATACATAAAAACTATTTTTTTCCAACAGCCATTCAGTCCACTGCAGGACATAAGCCTCTCTCAATTCACAACTGAGAGGTTATTTTGGCGTTGCCACCCTTGCCTGATTGGATGCCCTTCCTAATCAACCGCGGTCCGGCGCGCTAAGACTTGTGCCACGGCGGTGACTTCCCCTACGACACCTGCGTTTGACTTCTCAAGGCGATATGTCGTTTTCTCGCCGTGAGATCGGGCTCGAGCCAGCAGTCGGAGCGCAGGCATTTTTACGACTTCCGCGACGGGGAATTGAACTCGGAACCATGAGGGTCGCAGTCCAGTGCTCTAACCACTGGACCATCGCGGCAGTCATATATATATATATATATATATATATATATATATATATACACATATATATACATATGACTGCAGTCGTAAAAAATGCCTGCACTCTGACTGTTGAAAAAAAAATACATGTATATATGTGCACATATATATACATATATATATGTGTGTGTGTGTTTATAGATATGTGTGTATGTATATATATATATATATATATATGTGTGTATGTGTGTGAGTGTATGTGTGTGTATGTATACAAATATACATACAAACAAACACACACACTCACGTGTGTGTGTGTGTGTGTGTGTGTGTGTGTGTGTTTGTGTGTGTGTGTGTGTGTGTGTGTGTGTGTGTGTGTGTGTGTGTGTGTGTTCATGTGTGTGTGTGTGTGTGTGTGTGTGTGTGTGTGTGTGTGCATGTGTGTGCATGTGTGTATGTGTATGTGTGCATGTGTGTATGTGTATGTGTGTGTGTGTGTGTGCATGTGTGTGCATGTGTGTATGTGTATGTGTGTGTGTGCTTGCGTGATAATGACAGTCTACATGTGCATTAATATGTTTTATCAACTTTTATATCATTATTACAATTTTATTCCTCAGGTCATTTAATTTTAATATTTCTTTAAGTAAAATTCAGGGCTTGTAAAATGTGTGTTAAGTGAACTGATATCTCAAGTTGTACTCGCAAAAACTTTATTTATTGATGACTAATGTTTTCAATGACAGAGAGAAAACTTAAATGTTAATATCAATGAAAACGCCATTCTGCCGGAATTGAGTGCATGAGCTGCCTTCATTTGTTTTAATTGCGCACCATAATACGTGACAAACTGCACTTTTTAATAACAATTTAAAGGTACTTGTCATATGTTAGTTGTCATTTTTATTAAGGGATTTTCTAGAACATCGGGCATGATTCGCGGTATCAGTGGGAACGCAGAGTGATACCTCTGAAATTAGAACGAAAGTCATTGTATCACATCAGAATTAAAGCTAGAGGAAGATGCAGTGGTATATACGCCGTGGAATGTTCATTGCATATACTCGTATCGATTTGTAGACATTTTTTTTAAGATACCGCCGTCAACCCGTCTTTAATGATGCATGCGGTGAATAAATGTTTTTATCATGTATGTCCTCAAGTAATAGCTTTTGTCTCTCGACCTCTTCCCTCGCCTCATTCTTACCTCAAATGAGGTAACGAGAAGGTTGTCAAGGCATGCAGCGCTGCAGACCGAACTCACTCTGTACATTTCTGGGCTGCCCATGCGCTTTGGTGCTTTATGGCCCAGCACTGCCGCCAGATTTGGGAAACCTCATACGGACTGCCCTTCCTCGTAAACAGGGATCCGAGACAGTATTTTCTGTTTAGGTGACGACTTTTACGAGAGAGTTGAGTTGCAACAGACGCAAATTGCTTAGCCGTGAGACCAGAATTACAAGGATATTAACCTATTATTTCACTATAAATTACTTTACTGTGTTTAAGCGAAATTTCAATCATCCATTTAGTTTTAGCGTAAGCACTCATTGTATTCAAGATTATTAATCATAATCACTTCTATTATTATACCTCGTAACAATCTGTTACTGCTGAAAGAGACTAACAAAGTTATTTTTCTTCAGTACTTCATTTAGAGGAAATGTTCTTTTGATAGTTATGAACATCAATTTGATTCACACGCTAGTTACGTTTGGCAAAAAAAAATGTTAGTTTCCATTTAGTATTCTACACCTGAAAATGAAACAGGTTTTCAAAATTACTATATAGAAGCTTTCGCCAAATAATATCAGCACATAATCAGGAAAAGGCCTCCCCCAACACAAGAATTTAACATAATCAATGCTCTTCTTGTCAGTCATTCTCTCCCTCTGTTAAACGTGTAATTCCCGTACTTTTTTATACAACTCATTTAGGGTTGTGGCATGAATTCACCTTGCCTACCCTTTGTTCTGGTGAAATCCCCTGACGGGACACTGATTTAGCACTGCAGCCCTTGCTTCAATATGTTCTTCCTACCTTCAACCATGGCGGGATAATACATTAATGTTCACTGTTCTTGGAAGTGAAGCCCCTAGAGTATATGAGAGTAAAATCTATTTTCGTAAACCTACGGTTTGATGTTTCTAATACACAAAACATCCGTATGTATATATGAAAAGGCAGAGTGTGTATATGTGTATGTATGTATGTATGTATTATATATGTATATATATAAATGTATATATATGTATACATATAAATGTGTGTGTATAAATATATATATATATATATATAAATATATATTTATATATATATTTATATATAGATATACATATACGTATAAATGTGTATATATATAAATATATTTATGTACATATACGTATATATTTATTCATATATCTACATATATATATATATATATATAATGTCATTTGTTCATTTTCAATGACATATATGAAGGAAAACGAGAAAGGAAAAAGAAATTGGAACACCTGTGACAACTATCCGTTGCCATGGAAATCCAGGCAACATATGGCAACACTTGGGTATTTATGCGCATGCGCGTGACAATCGGTTTGGTGGGCATGAGTAACGGGCATTGCT
>NC_061846.1:14449521-14457021 GCF_019202785.1 Penaeus chinensis | reverse complement strand
ACCTTTCTTTTCAAGTCTACGCAGAGACGAAAGACAGAAAAGAAGTAAGAAAGGAGAAAAATATCTAAAAAATTGTTGTGGATACGTTATTTATAACATCAGTCAAAAGAAAATAGTCTCTCCGCCCTACGTTACGTCTACCAGCTTCCAGAATGAGAAGAAACTCGCGTCGCATGCACAACCTGCAAATGAATGAGGCCTCGTCTTGGTGGAGAAGAGCGGGGGGAGGGCGGGCCAGGCGGGAGGCGGTGGCGGTGACAGCCTCCACCTGCTCCGGACTCCTTTCCCCAGCGAGGTCTCGGGTTTCCGCTGCCTTATCTCGTATTCAGCGGCGTCTTCGTCCCATCGCCCCCCTTCCTCTCACTCTCACGCCTCGCCACCCCTTCCGTCCTCGGCGCCCGCACTTCCGTATAAGTGATGAGTTTCATCTTCATTTTTCTATCGGATATTCTTCTTATGCCAAATTCGCAGAGCTTTCAGACAGTCTCTCTGTCTTTTTAATGGGATGGCGGAATATTAGCTTCTCCAAGTGCTTGCAACTAAGCCTTTTTAGAATATAAAAACTAAAAATAGATTCACTAGGCAAAGCAAATCAAATGAATGTATTAATGGCCGAATGTTGATTAGATCTACGTTTGATTTTCCTTTTGTATAACGATATCACAGTCCCAAGATTAACAATAAACACGAATATTAAAAATAAAATACATACTGTAATTCTGAGACTTTTGTACTCCTGCCAAATATAAAATTAACTGCAGTTCCGAAAACTCTGGGACAATATCCGCCATAGATCACGCGATCCTTTTTAGAAAACATGTCGATGAGAGAATTTACAGGTTCTCCGAGAAGAAAGGGAGTTGACGTGGCGTAAAACTGAAGTTTGTGTGTGTGTGTGTGCGTGTGTGTGTGTGTGTGTGTGTGTGTGTGTGTGTGTGTGTGTGTGTGTGATTTTATTTTTTCATGCCTAAAGGTAAGTGATTTACGCTATAGCAGATATCTTTAAACTGTCAAAGTAATAACCAGAATTTTATGTTAAGATAGAATGTCTTATTTGTATATTTCTGTTTATGTAACTATGTTTACACAATAGCTCTCGTAGTATGTGATGACAGAATAAGGGACATAAAGATTATATGCATTAATTAGTTACGAAATGTGTTGGTAATTCTGCGGAGCTTTGTGCACAAATCAAGAGGCAAATGAACCCCTTGATATTATACAAAAAAATCATTTAAAGTTTATCTAATTATAAAAAAAAAAAAAAAAAAAAAAAAAAATATTAATAAAAAATATTAATCACTGAGTCATCATTGAAATATAATTGATAAAACTACATGGTAACGGCCGATTCAGCATATATATATACATATATTTTTTTGTTTTGCCTTTTTCGTGATTGCTTTTCAAATACAATTGCGCGACCCCAATGACCCAAGAACACGTGATCGGCTTCAACTAGTGCATCTTGCTTTTTAAAGTTCATATTGCCGATTTTTGGCCGCTATCATATCAAAGTTAATCGTTTCCCAGATAGTGCGGTCACATATGGTCAGCATCAAAAGTCAGCAGTTATTGATTTACACGCCTTTTTAGGGGAACGTGCTTGAATACCTCCGTAAATTTGTGCAGAAAACGGGAATTCTGGCAACAAGACTTATGACATCATAGTTACTCCGCCTGTATGTTCCCCTTAACTTGTGGTATCATTTTATTCGGCCAGTCATTGCTGAATTTAGTTTTAACTGATAGCAGTAGATAGTCTGTTGAACACTTGCCGATGCCCTGTGCTCTCTATAGGAACAATGAACATAACTAGACTGACAAATACGTATACTGTAAAAGATGAGAGAACTGTGTAAAAGTGATGCATAAATATACTTGAGAAGTTCCCCGAGTGGGTTCGCGTACTCTAGGGGATATGCCAAGGGTACACCGTGGTGGTGAGTAGTAGCGTCAGTAATGGCTGCGGTGATATGGGTGGGGATATCCTTGTGTTGGGGATGGCGGTAGAAGTGGTGATGGTGAGATGTGATGGTGATTATGAGTATGAGGATGAGGATGATGATGATGATGAGGATGATGATGAGGATGAGGATGAGGATGAGGATGAGGATGAGGATGAGGATGAGGATGAGCAGCAGTGGCATCACACGTGCTCCCTTAGTCAGAGCTTGGGGAAGTGCGTTGAGGACGATAGTCTGTCATATTTCATCAAATATATTGTTTAACTCAAGCAAATATCGCAGTTTGTAAGTGAACGCAACCTTACACTTTCAAACAATTCGCGCGAGTGTTTACGCCGTCAGAAATTAGGCTTTACTTGCTAAAGTGTGACAAAAGGACGCGAAATGAGGGACGCGAAATGCAGGAAAGGGTCGCCATTCTACTTTCCATAATTAGTCACGCCTTTTCCCTCAGAGGGTCAAACGAGTTCTTTCCGCTGCTGGCCTGGCTGGGAATCACAAGCGTCCCTAAAGATGGGGTCTGGCGGCTCCTCGTAACTGCAGGCTGCATGCGTGTCAGCGGATAATTCCCTGTTCATGACCAGATGATCTTTGTCGGTGCAGCACGAATGACCTGACGAAATACATATCGATTTCGGATTTTGTCCCGTCTAATCATTCGACTCGATGTTATTATACAGGTTTGAATCTATTTTATGTAGTTTATATCATCCCATTAATTTCAGTTTCTTTATTTCTTATCTGTCTCTGTTAACTTATTTATTTATTCTGGGTACATGTATTATGAAATATAGGGGACGGTTAAACAAGGGATACTTGGCGTGAGCGATCCTCCAGAATAATGCACCGTACTTAAAATAAATTTAGCTGTGATATCGTACACAAATAAAATTTAAAAAAAGAAAAAAAGAAAAAGATGCTTCTCCATCGGGTAAGTTTTCCCGAACTTATTTTCTTCTTCATTTTAATTATAAGATCTTATCAACAATACTAGTTAATTAGAGGAAAACCCATTTTACAAAATATTTTTCGTACTTCTGTTAAATATGGAAACTGGAATTTGGAATCGCTCTCTTTCTTGTTTTTGCTTTTTTGTGGGTGTAGTTCTTATTAGCACTTATTCATCATCAACATAATTCCATCTCCACTGGAATCATAATTGCATTACTGTAATTTCCATATCACTATTACAGTCAGTTGTAATTTGTAGAGTTGATATGATATGCATCAGAAGTTTCGATACAGCTGTATTTGCTCTCCCTTCCAGTAGAGGTGTTATCATCACGAGTATTGTCATCTTTACTTTATTTCAAAAGCCTTATAAGTAGGAAGGTTTTTACAAAATAGCCTCTATAAATGTATGTATCCTGTTTGATACATGAATCTTACATATTTTCCCCAAAACGTATGCGGTATCATCATTTAAACATTAATTTAGAGTAAATTCAAGTAGGAAAACCATTCTATATGCTATGGAAGTGGAAATTTGTAAGTTAAACTCTCGATGAAAGGGCAGCTTCAGCTCAAAGACAGAGTGGCGCAAATGTTTGCAAATAGAGTAATTGGAACCTTTTTCTTTGCCCTATCAAAAGATGCGTAAAATATATGATGCTGATAATGAATATATTGATAATGATAGTGATGAAGGTGCTATCAATGATAATGATAATGATAATGATGATGATAACGATAATGATCATGACAATGACGATGATCAAAAGTATCTTATTTCATAACGTTCTCAGCTTTGACATTAAAATCCCGACATAGTTGCATTGATTCTGAGAAAACCGTAATGACTTTTCCCTCTTGCAGTCATTACATTTCGCATAACTCAAATTCCATCGACAAATCTCACATTCGAGAGTCACGACATGACTCAGTAAAACTACCCCCCCCCCCCCATCAAAAAAGAGAAATGTTGGCTTGCATTTGAAAAGTCTCAGAGTTCCCGGTCTCTTTGAAATGTTTTAATGATATATAGATCTGCAAACACCATTTCTCATCGGAAAGTCTGCTTGTTTTTTTTTTTTTGTTTTTTTTTTTTTTCTTCTTTTTCGTTTATCCAAACTTGAAGTCGGATTAAGAATGGAAAAAGAAAATCGAAATAAAAACCCGTATCGGAAATAGGTTCGATTAATGAGAGGAGGGTTGTGCTATGAGGCATCGTTTCTTGAATAATATCATGCAATGGCATTTCGCAGGATCGAGACGGTTAAAAAAAGACGAAAAATGGCATTACACTTTACAACGGATAGTTTCTTTTGGGACAGCGTTGATGTACTACTCCAGAGGCAATCTCTATTCTCTTCGTTACAAAGGAAAGAGCTACCGTAAAACCTCTCGATATAGCCATCTTTCTACTAGAAAACTGAGTTGTATCTTCTTCATTTTATTTTCAGAGTTCATGTCCAACAGCTGTCCCCAGAGAAAAATCACGCATCCTCAAAAGACATGCAAATTATTTATTTGTTCACCTTTAATCTTTTATACATGAAAAGGGGGAGGGGCTATAGACTAGATTTCGAACTGAGAAATTATTGTTAACTTTTCTATCCTTCCGTAATTCCCTTGGAGATGTAGGTCCAATATTTTGTATTCAATCCATTTTCTAATTGGTTTCCAGTTGTAGAAGATGCAAGAAAACTAGAAAACTAGACGGATGAAGGAAGGGAGGGAGGGAGAGAGAAAGGTTTTTGGGCCTTTCTCTCTCCCTCAATCTCTCCCCAACCTATCGCTCTCTCTCTCTCTCTCTCTCTCTCTCTCTCTCTCTCTCTCCCTCTCTCTCTCTCTCTCTCTCTCTCTCTCTATATATATATATATATATATATATATATATATATATATATATATATATATATATATATATATGTATATATATATATATATATATATATATATATGTATGTATATATATGTATATATATTATTTATATATACATATATATATATGTTTATATATATTATATATATACGTATATATATATATATATATTATATACATATATGTGTATATATATTACACACACACACACACACACACACACACACACACACACACACACACACACACACACACACACACACACACACACACATATATATAAAAAGAGAGAGACAGACAGAGACAAATATCGATATAAAGTCCTACATGTTACAATGTGCATACATGTTTGCATATAAGTACTGCATTTTCGACAATTCCCTCTCGTCTGCAATTCCCTTGCCCCTCCTCCTCGCCCCTACCCCTCCTCCCCCTTCCCCCGATGTTGCCACGCACATTGTCGCGGTTCATGTAAGTATCGTTAATACCCTCTTCCCCGCGGCAATTTCCTGCCTGATGGGTTATTTAGCGAAAATATTCCGAGTTTTCTCTTTCAGCTGCGTGGCCCGCGGCCGGGGTGTCTCTCCTGCAGGCGATTTGCGTCGGGGTTAATCAGCGCCTTTAAGCTCTTCTCAGTCTGTAGTTGCATTTAGGACTTGCTGTTTATATTAATTACGGTAAAGATTGAATAATAAACCTACTAAAACAGTATCCAGATTTTATAGCTGAGTTTTGTTGAATTTTGTACAGTGAAATGTAAGCATTTTATTCGGAACTATAATATCTATCAATTACCTTTTTTTTTTTTTTTTATTAGTTAAGTTAGTACAAATATTTTTAAGAATTCTAAGTTGTTACGCCAAGCTGATAAGAAAAGCAGAGCTAGGGACGAAAACAAAAGAAAATTTTCTTATGGAAACTTTACCATGACTTTTTTCATTTATATGAACACCGCTCTTGCACTGAATATTAGAAAATGATATACTGCCTTTTATAAAGCACTATGAAAACACGAACAAAAGACCAAATTCTATCACATTTTTATCCTTATTTATACGTTAAGAAGAAACTTTTTGGTTATCCCAAAAAAGAGTAAAAGCAAAAAAAAAAAAAAAAAATGCACAAGGCTGATTTCCAAATTGCAGAGAATTCATCTGCCTTGGTATTAGCAGCAGAGCCACGCAGCAATATTGGGGGATGTAAAAGCCGTTCTTGGGGAGGGAAGCAGGGGAGTACATAGACACCCCTACCTTAAGATTTTTTTTAAGGAATTCTTCATTTTTTATTATTATTTTCTTCATTTGTGTGAGAACAAAATGCAACACTGCAAGCGTGTTTCCCTAATTCCTTCCCTTTCTCAGCTCTTTCTTTTCTGATCCTCATTATTTTCCTATTTCTTGTTTATGTCTTTGATTTACTAATTTATCATAATATTAATTCTTACAGATAATCACGTTACCGTTATTACTGATGTTATTATTATGGTTATAATTATCGTCGTTTTTATCATTAACATTTTTGTAGTGTAATATCCTTCTATATAAGCATCTTTCCTCCTTAAATCCTGTTCTCATTGCGGAAAGCTTTAATGTCTCCATAATTTCCAGCTCTTCTTCATTCTCTCTCGACGCCTGTCTTGCATCCCTCAACTAAGCTCCCAAGAACATTGTTATGAGGTTCTCCAACAGCCTCGCAATATATGGCCAGGAAGTCACCTTTTTCTTTTACTTTTTTCATTACTGTTAGTGATGTGTATATAGATATAGATAGATAGATAGATAGATAGATAGATAGATATGTGTATGTGTGTGTGTGGGGGGGGGGGGGGGCTGTGGCAAGGAGGCCCGATAGACAGGGTTCAGCTGGTTGGTGGTAGACAGGTCGCAGTGGCTAGGCTGACAGTTAGAATCATTAATAGGAAATCCCGGTGCCTTCGGTTATTTTTCATTTTGTTCCTTTTTATTTATTTTATTTTGTGCTTTTGAAATGCTTTCAAAGCTTTACATAGTTCCTAATGCTGAAGTACTCCTCACGGTTCACTCATTTACTATTTTACCGATTTAATTGTTTGTAATTTGAAAGGCACGTTCTCCTGATTTGAACTTTTATTAATGTTTTAATGAGTTCCTTGTCAAACACTGATAATTATTGTAAAGGAAAGTAAATGGAAATATGCTGTGAAGTTAAGGATCGGTGACCTGGAAAGAGTAAATATCTAATTCACCTTGTGTATGGAAATTTCAAAGGTGATTATCTTGAATTCCTGATTGTTAGAATACACACCTGTAATGGTAAACAAAAGGAACTAGATAGGTCCGATAAGTAACAAAACATGAAACAAAACGAAAACCCTCAGAAATAACGATAACAAGTAAAAGAAATTAACGACCTTTAATTTTGAAATAGTTCATTTCTATGGAAAAACAATGCCTACGTAAATAGTTAAAGTAGGCCTAAAACTAAAGTCCAGGCACTAATATAAAGCATATAATTCAGATAAACGAGATTCCCTCACCGGAGGACTTGTTTACCAACAAAGCAAAGCAGATATGCATGCCCAGTCTAAAGAGGAAACAAGCGTTTGACCTTTAGGGCGCCCGATCAATAAATACCCTGTGCGCAGTGGCGCTAGTTTGGTTGTTACCGGAGGAATGTCATACAAACATTTGTTGTGAACGATCATAGAGGGATTTTACGTAAATAGATTAT
>NC_061846.1:14437021-14444521 GCF_019202785.1 Penaeus chinensis | reverse complement strand
GGCTTACTCGCCCAATGCACGATCCCGCAGATCTCATCCAGGTCCGTCTTGGCTTGCTCGGACAAACGTCCTTGTTGTTCTCGTCAGGATCACGGCAGGGAGCGTCCTCTTCGGGTGAGGTTGAGTCTGGAGGTTGAGTAGATCTGCGGCGTCCAGGCAAGTTCACAGCATTATGGGTCGACTGGTACCTGCTCTGGCGAGATCCTGGTCCTTCACTGGATCTACAGGCGTACTGGCAGGCGACGTTTTTCAGAGCGTCCAAAGGTGACCGTTTCTGCAGCAGGGCCTCCTTCGGTACCATGACAGATATCGTGTACAAGATTATACACACAAGGGCCAAGATAGTAAGAGAAAAGAAGAGACAACAGAGAAGAAGGGGTGTTTAGCGCCACTAGCCGATTATTTATATAATTTGCAGTTTTTATGGTTGAATTTTCGTTGTTTTCGTCTTCTTTTATATTTTGTGTTTTATTTTCACAAAGTTAAGGGAAAAAAAATAGGAGAGAGAGACGGTAACAGCGATTCGCATGGACCTAGATTGAACTGCTGACCGTCTCTGATAGACAGGAGGGTAAATAAGGGAAACGACAGCGGCAATCCTCAAGGATTTACTTGAACCAATTGTCGTAACGCAGAGAAGAAATGTATGTTATAAGTCACACATCACGACTTGACAAACTCGCGGGAGTGCGTGCGCGTGTGTGTGTGTATGAGTGTGAGTGACAGTTAATGAGAGTGAAAGTGACCTCACACAGACCGGACGTGGGTGGCAAACACGGAAATTAACGTTCATTTTACACAAATGCAATAATCTAGCTATAGAAGTAATGCAAAATTATACAGACTTCAATTGACGGGGGTCTCTCTACCTTAATTTGCCGTACTTTATGAAGCGAAATGAGATGGGATAATATTAATAACCCACTCTATCTGCGAGTCTGTGATGGGCGCTCATGCAATGAATGCCCTACGGCTATTTATCATGAATCACAACTCGATGGGATTTACCCCAAACATGGCAGCAACGTCAATGGGGTGAGCGGAATGTGATTAATAAGTGAATCTCAATTCTAGCTTAAACCCTAGTCCTACATTATTTAACGGACGTAACCGTGGGTCACACCGGCTCAAAAAGTTGCCGAAGGAACTAACGTCGAAACGCGGATCTATTAGGCATATTCGCAACCCCAGGTAATCAGGCATTCTAATACTTTGTTAGGGGAAGATCCCTGGCGCTATATAAAAATGTAAATAATTCGCGTTACAAGCTCCGCTCTAGCGCCGATAGAACGTGTCACCAATGAGCATGTAACGGATGCTATGCGTTATCCTATAATGTAACAATCTAGAAAACAATATACAGGAAATGCCAGCTGTTCTCACATTTCACCATGTCAATGGGGTCAGGTCACACAGCTGTCCCAAGCAGATGTGACTAATAGGTTTCACTCAGAGGTCACGTCAAGACGGGAAATGGGTAGTGAGAAAAGTATAATGATATGATGTTCATAAAAACAGTAAAATCATGAACGCGCTAAATTCGTTGCAATTGAAACAATATACTCTCTAATCACAAGAAAAATTAAACAAATACGTAATAAATGAACAATATTCCTATTGTTTGAACCCATACCGTGATCACACAGTAATGTGATCTGAGGTCAGAAGAATGGAGCGTACCATTTGCTGTCAATTAGCACTTTATCTTAACAAAACCAGCGTGAGCGTAACTGCACATACAGCTTAACACATTTAGGGGGAAGATAAAAGCAAGGAAAAATGGCCCAAATATGTACTCACAACAGGTTCTGAAGACTTGGCGTGTGTGGGAGCAATTGGTTCGAGCGGTAACCAGAGGCTGTGTGTCCATTTTGCGAGCCGAAAGGACGGAACTACCCCGCTGCTACCAGAATGTGAAGGCTCTATTTGAAAGCCTTAAATGGTTTAGCAGGAGTAGTGAAAGGGACGGTTGGCTTAACCTCTTTTATTTAGAAGCGTAAGCAACACAGATAGTTCTCACGGATACAAGTCTGGGTAAGGCTTAGTGCTGGGTATGGTCAGCCCGGAGTAGGGCGGACAGCTGGCTCAGCAGCCAGCCTTGACCGACATGCTTCCGGCAGGAACTCTCTGAAGTGACTATGCTGACCTGGGTCATCCTGGGCCTTAAGTACTGGTGGGTGGTGTGGGGCACGCCACCTGGGACCGCGTGGGGGCACCACAACCTCCGGCTGGCTTGGGCCAGCGTGGCGCACGCCACGTGGGAGCCAGCCACGTGGGAGCTATTTATACATACTTATAATATGTGTGTATGTATATATATGTGTGTATATATATGTGTATGTATATGTGTGTGTGTGTGTGTGTGTGTGTGTGTGTGTGTGTGTGTGTGTGTGTGTGTGTGTGTGTGTGTGTGTGAGAGAGAGAGAGAGAGAGAGACAGAGCGAGTTTTCAAACACATTTTTATCGAAATTAGCCTCTCCCTTTCTCCTAGGAATTATCCAACACTCAGACTTATGACTAATTATTGGAAAAACAAGCATACAAGAAATGGTCATTTTAGTTTGTGTGGCGATATCACGACTTCAGAGTTCCTTATGCTTCTAAGATGTTGAATTATCTTGTCCGATTTTTCTTTCTATGTCTGCTATACGTTTACAGTTTCAATTTACGCAAATATTCACATACTTTCAGCTTTTTATATAGTTAATTTTTTGCCTCTAATATGACATTTTAATTTCCGTTATTCTAGAACATAAGGAATGAAGTTTCTGTTGCCTTCAATTTTATTCTGTAGTTACATATACAGTACAGCTTTGATATTATACTCTGTAGATTGTATGGCCAACGTAACGCGATATCATCAGCAATTTAGACAGCTAGCAAGGGAGTTGGTGGCGTGAAAATGGATTGTCGGTATTAGGATAAAAATTTATCGATCCTCTTTTACGTCTCGACCTTCCTCGCAAGGGCTAGAACGGTACCTTTTTCGAAGAATTTGGATCTGGCAGAGGAGACCTTTACCCCAAATGGATGCCCTTCCTTTCCTAGAAGCGTGAATGGAAGTCTCTCGCTAGGAGACCCTTCTTGTCCGCAGTAGCACGGGTTACCGCTTTATCAAGGCGGTCTCTGTTAGGATGTTCCTTAAGGTCCCGGGGTGGGGGTTAAAAATCATCAAATAAGTAAATGAATTTGTGAATAATTTGTGAAACACAAGCGCAGTTATTGTTTTACACCAGATTTTTTAAATGTTAAACGATATCAAGAATGGAATAGTAAAAACGAAAGTAATATGTATGGAAACTAGTCAGCTAACAATAGCGTTTCCTACAGACCTCTTGCTGAATGAGAAAGAAAATAATAATAAAAATATATTTCTGCCCCGAGGATCCCCTTGTTGAAAATATTCAGGGTCGCTGCCAAGTTGGAAAACTGCTTTGGACTGGATTCCTTGATAATCTTTAAGTGCCTCAAAATTCAGTCAGTCAAAAAGTCACTGAATAAGGTTAATGGGACATACCTGCCTTACTGCTCTGCGAATTGTTATCTTGTTTTTTTCTTCTTTTTAGATTTTTATGACATTATTTCAAGTAGATTCTTATAAATATTTCCTCTAAGATAATTTTTTAGACTTGGAGTTCTAGTTCAATGAAAAAAAATCGTTTTGGTTGACTTTACGAACTGCTTGTATTGTCGGGCAAACATTTGCACGTTGTTTTCTTTTGAACTGTTCTTTCCTCTGATGTTCTGTGAAACCAATATCCTGTTCTGATTCCTAATTGGGTTTTAGTTCTCGTTCGATAACTGATATCCTTTTACTGATTTGGAATAAGCCTTTTTAATACATGTGACAGATTTATTGTCTGAAAAGTTTTACAACATAATATTCTTCCTATTTTTGGAAATGGAATTCAATTAGAAAAGCTTTCTGGCCGTGAACCTGAACCTTCCCGCAATAATTTTATATGGTGATGCCTGTTCCCTATGCCATATCTTCTTTCTTTTTTCTCTAAGTATCCACACTATACCATTTTCAAGCACACTTCGAAACTCACAGTATCCTCTCCACTATATATTCCGAGGTCCTTCGTATTCTTTAGTTCTTAAAAAATGATTAACTTCGAATACTTTGCATACTCTACCAAAATAAGCTTTTTGCTTTTTCTACATATTTTGTAGATTTTTGTGCGTTCTAGTTTGGCTTCTTTTGTATCTCCTTCATTCAATCATGTTTTCTGTTAATGGAAAGATTTAATTTTGTTATTACATTACATATTTTGTGGTGTTTTCATTAAGATTCATACTGATGTTCACAGGGTTCTCTCCCTTTTCCTGAAATTGAATTTTTAGCATTATGATTTCCAAAGGGATTGACATTAATGTTCCTTCATTTTCTCGAACTCTTTAAATTTTCACATTAATTTCTAGTCAAACTAGAATATGATCTGATCCGCCGGCCATGTTTTCTGCCTCATGCATTATTACTACCACTTTCATGTCTTTGATTAATTAGAATATAGTTCATTTAATTTTCAGATACTCGATCAGGGTATATTTTCATATCTCCTGAATTTCATCACAGTTTAGCTTTTATATTAAATAAGTCAGCATATTACCATTGTCATTCCCGTCGCCAATGTTTGTTTTCTTTAAAACTTCCCACCCTCTCATTAAAGCACCCAAAGTCAACCATTGATCATTAAATTCTTTATGCTCCTTCATAATTCTGCACAAAAAATTTCTACTTCTTCCACTGCAGCGCTTGGATTTGGTGGATTTTTATATTATCTAGATTTACTGGGTTTTATTTTTGTAAAGTTAGCATCAGTGTGTCCGTCCTTATGTCCTTGCTGCTCCTGTGTTGATAAGGCCATCTTCTCTTCTTGATATTTCTCCGCATTGGTTAATGCCTCTAAAACCTACAGTTGTTGGTATTTGTTCCATAATTCCCATCTGATTATTTATGCTTTATCCAAACCAACAAGTAGTTGCTTTAACAAGGTTTAATACTCAGTCAATAGCCCTCTTGTGGATGCTGTTAATCGTGGCCCACATAGTGAAGAGGTGCAGAAGTCTCATGTCAAAAAATACTAGTTTCCAACATACACATGTTGTAGTAGCAAGTAAAGGCCTGAATTTTCCTTAGATAATCATGTTGAACAGAATAACGATCGCAAATTTATATGTAATGCATTCTTAGTACATCATTTCAGGGAATCATTACACGTTTTTGCTTTTGTTTATTTGCAGTGAAACTTCAGTTGATTATCTTTGTTGCCACTAATTGTGTGACGCAAGGGAATTGTCACGGCAGATGGTTACTTATTGTTGTTGCTATTTCTATTATAATTATTGTTATTATTATTGCTGTTATAGTTAACTGTTATCTGCATCAACATTATTATTTCTTTATTGTTGCAGCCTTTTCATCATACTTGTTCCTGCGTTTATATTTGTCATGTTTGTTATTTCTAAATCGCTTTTCTGTCTCAGAAATAATATTTTTTCAGCAACTACTGATTCTACCATGAATTAATTGATATTTGTATTATAAATATTTTTAATATAATCCTATGCATTTCATTTCTCATCATATTTACATTTATACAGCAGCATGAATGCGGCTGTATAAATGTTTTATTTTAGTTGTCCTCTCTTCTCTCTCTCTCTCTATGTGTGTGTGTGTGTGTGTGTGTGTGTGTGTGTGTGTGTGTGTGTGTGTGTGTGTGTGTGTGTGTGTGTGTGTGTGTGTGTGTGTGTGTGTGTCTGACGAAGATATATGTGTGTGTAGATAGATAAAGAGATAGATAGGGAAGATATAAATATTAATGTGTATATTTTTATATATGTGTGTGTGTGTGTATATGTGTATATATATGTATATGTATATATGTGTGTGTGTGTGTGTGTGTGTGTGTGTGTGTGTGTGTGTTTATGTGTGTGTGGGTGGGTGTTAGTGTGTGTGTGTGTGTGTGTGTGTGTGTGTGTGTGTGTGTGTGTGTGTGTGTGTGTGTGTATGTATGCAAGTATACGTACAGCATACACACATATACACATATATACATACATGCACACATATAAATGAATATGTATATATATTCATGGATATGTGTGCGTATGGATAGATAGAGAAATAGATAGATAGATTGATAGGCAGCTAGACATAGAAAAATAGGCATATATATAAATATATAGATAAATTAATATATGTGTGTGTATGTGTATGTATGTATATTTATATATATATATATATATATATATATATATATATATATGTGTGTGCATGTGTGTGTGTTTATGTGTAAATATATATATATATATATATATATATATATATATATATATATATATATATATATTCATGTATACATATGCACACACACACACGCACACACACACACACACACACACACACACACACACACACACACACAGAGAGAGAGAGAAAGAGAGAGAGAGAGAGAGAGAGAGAGAGAGAGAGAGAGAGAGAGAGAGAGAGAGAGAGAGAGAGAGAGAGAGTTATATATGTGCAGTACTGGCATAATTATTGAGAACACCGGTGGTCTCAACCATTTTTGGTAGAATATATATCCCTAAATTAAAACAACTAATCATTCCCTAATTTGGGCTGCACACACTATTAAGTACATGATATTAGTAAGTAAAATAGTTATCCTTATCCTTAGTCACTGCATTAACACGTTTTGGCAAACCTCGAATGTACTCCCTGATTTCCGGGTTTTTATGCCATACCTTTATTAGTCGTTAAATCAGCTCAACTTTGTTAGTACATTATACTTTGGCTTATCTCGTCTTTCATGTCTTTCCATAAACATTTTAATTCTGGACTGTTTCCAGGCCAATCAAGCACTCTAATACTATGATTATCCAAATGGTTTTAACCATTTTGGCTGTAAGACAGGGAGCTCCATCATGCATAAAAATAAAGTCATTATCTGGAAACCACTCACGAAGTTGGGGCAGAAGACGTCGATCAATTACGTCACGATATCCAACATGATTTAGACTACCTTTTACAATCTCTATTCTTCCATAGCAGAGATCACAGACCACACCTTGGTAGGAAATTTTACTCGTGCTCTGCGGCAGTCGGGGTGGCCCTTCTCTAAACTGCTTCTTCTAACAAATATTATTTTGTCCATCAGTATTTCTTCCGTAGATTCATCAGAAAAGCAAACAAAAAATATCAATAAAAATTACGATATGACTAGAACATTCAAAGACCTTTTCCTGATTTCGCCTTTGAACTAAATATGAACATCATATTAGATGTAAAATTTTGAAAGTAACATCTTTTTTTTTCGTGTATGCATATGCGTTTCACTAAATTGTGTTTGAGTTACATAGAAACGTATTTACAAGGAAGATTTAAGTGAAATTTACCTTTTCCCAGCCCTCTGATGTCCAATCCATGAGAGCCTTTGCTGTATCCATTCCTTTCTTTCTACGGTTAGTCTTGGTACCTTATTTGGCCTGCATGCT
>NC_061846.1:14407021-14414521 GCF_019202785.1 Penaeus chinensis | reverse complement strand
AGAGAGATAGAGAAAGAGAGAGAGAGAGAGAAAGAGACAGTGACAGAAATAGAGACAGAGACAGAGTCAGACAGACACAATGTGTGTGTTTTAAAGATAAGGTTAGAGAAAGAAAGAAAGAGAGAGAGAGAGAGAGAGAGAGAGATAATAAATAAATGCGTGGCCTCGTCTACAACCAGATCTCAACTCCTGAGCGCCGTTGCCTGTGCATCACCAGGAAAGTGTAAATCTTTTTCTAAAGCCAAAACCGTATTTTTGAACTAACAGTGATTACTTTCAACCATACATTTCGATTTCCATTAGTTTCGTTTGTTTTTCTCCTGCTACGGGGCATGCAGGTTCGAAACTTGAATAAACATGGGAATAATGGTATACATACCTCTCATAAGAAGCCCGACACACAGTAAACCGACGCTATTCAATATTTTTTTGTGTATTAGAGACAAGAGCTTACAGAGAGACACGCACTCCTCTTGACTTTGTTACTTAGATAGCGCCACAGACATCAGTGTTTTAAGAAAACAAAAATCAGAGCCTTTTCTCCTGTGTTCAGCTGTCGTGTCGTGTCCTTTCGGGACGTCACTTTTGCGATGTATAAATTACTTGCACTTGTGGTGTTTTTTTATTATTATCATTAGCTTTATTAATACTTCATTGTTATCATATCGTCATTTTTCGTCAGACAATCCGAGTTATTCAGTAATAAGGAGCTAAGTTGCCCCAGCAATGGTAAGCATGGTATATTTTTCACAATACGAGTCTTAAGCCGATCTCATTTATTTTGTATTCTCTTAAGACTGGATGCCCTCCCCCATAGCAATCGTTTCAATCATTGTGCTACATATTTCAAGTCTTAGAGAGTTCAACAGTGTCAGAGTTAAGTTAAGTTAAGTTAAGTAAGTTTATTTACTACTCTGGCTATCTGCTCAGGCGTGGGCAATCATGATTACAGTTTTATATACATCTGACACAGTACAGTAGTCTGTGACTACTGTAATTGTACATGGTAATATAGAAATGTGTCATACATCATACAAAAAAATACGTTGATATGCTTTTGCCACTGTGTTTACATAACACTGTGTTTTTTGTTTACGGCAGATTTACATAGTAAATTTAGAATATAATACGAGTATACCTTCCAATGTATCAGATGAAACGAAATATTCACATAGTTCTTTATACCTCATGTTAGGTGGTCTGAAAGGCTGTATCACATGACATTCCGAGATATAATGCTCAAGCGTTCGCTTGTTTTCATCGTTACACAGTTTACATTTAGATTCATCTGCACTTCTTGCACCGTGCAGTTGCCAGTACATTCTGTAACCTAAACGTATTCTGGCAATAACCACGTCACATTGCCTGGTTCGACTTCGGTGCCACCCATAGGAGGGCTTGCTATCTCTATACTGATCGTAGTGCCTTATGGTACAGCTTTCAGGCCTTTGAGTGTTCGTCAGATCTACTAGTTCTTCTTTATGAGAACTTTTCAATATATGTGCAACCTAGCAAGAGGCATCCCAAGACCTATGTTCACAGTATCTTTGTGCAGGCTTCCTTCGCCAATTTGTCTACGTGGTCGTGCTTGCCAACATGAGATGTTATCTATACAAATTGAATGTTGAAATTGCGCTCTATTGTTCAAGTTACGTTACGCTTAATGCAACTCACAATTTCTTCATCGCCACCTGCTTTGAAAGAAGAGCACTCTGAGAGTCACAGAAAACTGCTCCAGAACCCCGAGACTTTAAGAATTCCATTGCAAGGAGTATACCTGCCAGCTCCGTTTATGCAATGCTGGCCCAATTTTGCACTCTCATATTAACTTGATGTTGTAGTAAGCCATTTTCGTGCATTCAAGCACAACCAGCTTTGTATCCAGACTGTACGGATCCGTCCATAGACTCCCTTTCTCTTCCCTCCCTCCCTCCTCCCTTCCCTCCCTCCCTTCTCTCCCTCTCCTCCCCCCTCTCTCCCCCTGCCTCTGCCTCCTTATTAGCGTCCTCCCTGTCTGCAATTTGTTTTAACACGCAGTTATGTACACTGTTTTTTTTTTTTTTTTTTTTTTTTTTTTTTTTTTTTTGTGTGTGTGTGTGTGTGTGGTAAACACGTAAAGTGCACGATCAATTTTGAATTTTTCCATGGTGGAATGGATTGACCCAGTGGTATTTTACTAATTGGGACATTGAACTTTGTAATGTTCATTGAGATTTTGTGTATTAGAGGACGCGTGTGTGTGTGCTATTCATTTCTGATTCCTTACATGCAACCAAGCTGCATTCAGTGCATGGTAGTCTAAACTGCTCTTATAAAAGCCAAGTAAAACAGTTTAGCGAGCTTAACTATATGATGCCATGTTCTCTTCAACAGGAACTTTCAACGGTTTACAGTTCTGCCATGGAGTCTCCTTTTTCAGGGAAAGTATCAGGTCTGCATACCATTTATGTTCACCGTGATATTGATATTCTATGACACTATCAAGCTCTTGTCATTCCTAGGCGGATAAAGTCGGGCTCAGTGGTTATCGAGGGGTCAGAAGGCGGCTACAAATATTCCGGGTCGATTAGGATCTCACAGGTATTGGCCGACCCCGGTCATGAGTTTGTATTCAAATGGACATCTGCGATTCGCGGACCGATCGGAAAGCCATCTTGTTTTCATCTGCGCTTACAACCCAGCGGCTGCTAAACCAGCACAACGAACACACGATCCAATGAGCACTCACCAACAATCTTCCACAACTCCACACCCTTACATTGAAAAACAACATATCTGAAGTTCACATTCCCATTGTCTACTCATTTGTGCAAGTCCGCTTTCCAGTTATTTAGTTAACCGAAATAGCTCAGGTTTGATTTAATTTCATATCTGCATCGAAATCTTCGGACCGACCACATATCGTGAAGAGCAAGTGAGAACATAGCCGCGGAACATACGAAGGCCCAGGAAAAAGAATTTTTCACAATCACAACTATTTTCAACTAACTTTGCCAATCTAACCCAATCCTTACGCCTGTGAGGTTTGCATCGCAAATACTACTTAGAAACAACTATAGACTCCTGGTACACATTTAGTTTAACCACCTTCAGCAATCCCCAACCCATAAGCATCTTATAATAAGGACATACCTTCTACCAGTACCCACCGCAGGGGAAGTGGATGGATCTTGCCCCAGGTTACTGTACTTTAACGATCCTAACCGCCCCACCTGCTCTTCTACACTTGCTGCACCCTGTCTACAACTCCTTCACCAGATGGTATACACGCCCAATTTCCCGCCTTCCAAGAACTAGCCACGTTCCACAGTGAAGCAGAAGATAGTATGTATACAGGCGCTGGCTCAGGTAGCATACCAATTTAATGGTAGTGCTGCTTAATGACACACAATCTACCGATTTTACGGGCCCATTTACAAAGTAACGTAAAACTTTCAATGGTTTTGCCACGCTGCTCTGAGATTTTATTTTTGAGTGTGATACTTCACTGTTAATACCACTGCAAAAAAAAGATAAAAAATCAAAAAATCTCCGATTCAACTACATACTGGTGTCAAAGTCTCCATTTTATACTACGTGGTCCGTCTTTTGCAGGGAACCAAGTTAACATGAAGGCACCTTCACTTACAGGACATGACTAAATAAACATATCAGTACTTATAATTATCGATCAGGGTTTAATTAATTTGCACTTCAATATGTCGGGGCCAGTTGTATACGTTGTTCACAGTCCTATTAATTAATCGAATGGGGGGTTAACCGCCTACTATGGTGATGTCTGTGTTGGGGCCGGCTTGTGTGTGGTCCATGATGGCGTGTCACTGTGTCGTCAAAGAATGGCGCCTACAAAATCTCCATCGCTGATCCACTGCATAAATGTCCTTGTGCTGCCATGTGCATTCATTCTAGCCGCTCGCACAAGAATTGCGCACGTTTTAGATAATGATGTGCGTTACGTCTCTGTGTATGCAATCCTCACCGGCCACTGCATCAAACAGTACCGTACATTGAACCCCTGCTAACCAATGCGTAGAGAACCTGTGTCGTGTAGCGTAGCTGTCGTCGTTGTGCTCTGTGTATGTTCGTTAGACCTTTGTGTCATCTTAAACGGAAATGCCTAGTGTTGTGTGTGGGGCAGTGTGTAGTTTGTGGTAGTGTGTTTGTCGTGTCGTTTCTTGTTTGTTTTTGTTTTTTTTTTTTTTTTTTGGTCAGAATCATCGGTAATTGTCTCTTTTTTGCTGTTGTTCCTGTTGGAGCTGCTGTTATTTGTCTGTGTATGGTTTGTTTGTGTGTTTTATGTGTCGGTATTGTCCCTTACCTAGTGTGTTGTGTGCGTTTTTTTTTCTTTTATGCTTATGTCGTGTGTCAGTGTGTTGTCCCGTAATCGTGCAGGAGAAAATCCTCTGAAAGCGCATGCAGTCGTGAGTGATCCCTGCTAGTCTGTGTCGTGTCTCAAAAATCCGGGGGTTGTGCGCCCGTGGGTGACCGACCGTTGATATAATTCGAAACGAAATGATTTCCCAGTAGTTCTAGTAACCTTTGCGTCATACTGACTTGGGCGTTTTGCTGGTGACGTTGCGGTAGAGCTTCTTAGGGTTGGTCTCGTAGATCTGCAGCCAGGTACTAGTGCTGGCCGGCATGGCGCGCACACTAGTGGTCGCCGGCTCGCTGTTCACGAGTGCACCACACCTCGCGCCCCGCGCCCGTCAGGCTGCAGTTCACCGGTGGAACGACGGAAGGGAACTGGCGGGGGAGAGGAGACAGATAGAAGCGCCAGGTCGGGTCTTAGCTTTCACTCGAGTTAATAACACTGTTTGCAGATAATCTAGGGTAGATCACACGCACGTAAACCAAAATGCAAACAAACACGCGTATATTGCATGAGTGAGCAGAACACATGTCTTTGTGTACATTTCTAGACATAAGTGTCGGTATACATTAATCTACACTAAAAAAACATCTGAAACCGAGGAATCTACCACAAGGGTCTAGACGTACCGGCTCCACCCTCGGCTTCCTGACGGCGACGATGCAGGGCGTGTCCTGGCGACCCACGGAGTTCTCGGCCCAGCACTGCAAAGCGCCCATCCTGTTGTTGGATCCCAGCTCCGTGATGTTGTCCCGCGGCACCGTGAACTCCACCATGGACGCGGAGCCCCTCGGAGGTGATGTGCGAGGGGATGACGCGGCGGGTGTATGAGTTGGTGACCCACACCCACGAGAACGAGATCGAGTCCTCCGGCGAGGCGTTCACGCGGCAGCGGGCGCTCACCGTGTTGCCCGGCTCCGCCCACACGTCCTTGGCCTCGGCGCACACGGGGGCGTCTGCGGGCGGGACACAGGGTCGGCGGTCTAGGGAAGGTAACCCCTTGGTCGCCATTCAATAATCCTGTCACATGTTACATCTCAACAATGAACATACTTACAGCGCACGGTTATATTCACAGGCGGGCTAACACCATTTCCCTCGGAATTTGTAGCCTTGCAGTAGTAATGTCCAGCTTGAGTTTTCCTGACTTTACTGAGCACCAAATTGTTCCCATTGATCATCACTCCCGCGGCCTTGTCCTGGCGAACTTCCGTGTCCTGCAATCGCAGCAAAAAACAAATAAAAGTCCTTGATTTGTGTGCTCTCATTCTTATATTTTCTCTGCATTAGCAACATTAAGTAAATTGATATTTCAGCCGCAACTGATGAATAATGACGGAATTGGTGATGGATTTCTGTTAATGATTTCACTGGGTCATAATGTGCGAGAAACAAATTCCTGGCTGCTCCATAATTTTGAATATCAATTTTATATGTTTAACTGCCATCGTTATTATAACAACAAGGAAGATTATATTATCAACGATCATATCAATAACATGTTTTTTATTACTGCCAAACTTGCTCCGTAATAAAAAAAATAAAACAATAAAGAAAATTAAAAGTTATAATGTTAGCAAATATCAAAAAGCGAAAGAATCTAGCAATTCATGATGAAATATGAATGATAAAAGATAGAGTAATAATAATAATGATGGTGAAACTAGTAATGATAATAATAATAATTATGAAACTAATGATACTGATAATACTAAGACATTATAATAAAATGATAATAATTACTATAATAATGATAACAACAATAACGACAAAGAAGTAAGATTTATAATATAGTAAACCTAATAAAAAGAATAGAAAAAGGAAAAGGAAGTATAATGATAGAAACAATGAAAACAAAATAATGACAGTATGGTAATTGCAATGCTGGTAATTCTCCAGCCCACGGAATTCTTACCTCGTGCATGAAAGCGACCGGGTGTGGAGGAGGGTTCGGCGTCCTCACAGGGTGAGTGAGCATGTCAGAGGCCAGTCGCGGACTTGTCTCTGGGAGGGTTAATTGCTCGTGTGGAAGGAACCATGACCCGGAAGTTAATGTCGATCCTTGTGGAGGTGACGCGCCGTTACTTTAGGAGATCGGACCTCTAATCTCGAATCGGCATGTCAGGTTGTAAATAAAGACTACGTTTCTAAGCGCCCCCTACTAATTGACCACTCAAGTTTTTGACGTCCCAGCTGCGCCACCACCATGCGGAGGAGCTCCACAATTCCTCGCGTGAAGGGGGTACTGGGGGAAGGAAGAAGATAAGTGCTGGAGGGTATAGCAGGGTTATGAAGACAGGGCCTTGTAGCAGACAGGCTGAGTAAGGACGCTGCGGGGACACCGCTAATAAGGAGGAGAGGAGTGTCAAGGGGCGAGAGAGGGAGGGAGGAGGAACGGACGACTAGCGAGGAGCGAGGGTGGAGGAGAGGGGAGGAGAACAGTCGGGGACGAGCAGAGAGAAGAGAGGGCCAGGTACAACCGACGGGAAAAGGTAAGTGGGCGAGAGAGGAGGCCGGAAGGGCAGGGACGGGAGAGACGGGGGAGGCGAGGGAATAGGGAGGAGGGCAAAGAGGAGGGAAAGAGAAAGAGGACGGCACAGGGAGAGCGAGGGAGACGAGGGAGGGAAGGGAGGAGGGAGGGAGGAGAGTAGGGGAGGGAGGGAGCGAGAATGAGGGAGGGAAGATGAAAGGAGGGTTGTTGGGAAAAACGAGAGCAGAGAACGCCGAAGAGAGACAGGGGGAAGGCGGAGAGGTGGGGCGAAAGAGAGAAAAGGACACACAGAGACTACTCGAGAAAAGGATGGGTAAGAGCGTGGCCAGAAAATAATAAACTGCGTGTGAATAATAGAGGAGGGCGGGAGGGAGAAGGGGGTAGACCAGGAGGAACAGGAAACTGGAAATTGTAGGCAATTAAAACAAATGGGATGTAAATGAGCGGAGATGCCAAGTCTTTATAATTATGTGGAAATAAAGGTCGCAGTGCTACAAGTTCACCAAATGTTAATCATCCCTCACGGAGCGCTCCTACTTTTTTATTTTCATTTCTGACTTGAGCAAAGTGTCTAAACGACGTAAGAATCCAACCATATGCCTTATTACTTAATTAATGATATATATAATTACAACTGTGT
>NC_061846.1:14384521-14387021 GCF_019202785.1 Penaeus chinensis | reverse complement strand
AATACTATATACGTTCAAATTAACGAACAACAAAGCATTGGATTTGAAGACAGGAGAAGCCTCATTTAAATGCCCCGCTAAAGAACACTGAGGTTCCTGGGACACATCCTGAGAGGAGAGACAGTTCGACCGAAGAACTATGACTTGAAGTGCGGGAGTCGGGGCAGGGACGAGAGGGAAGACAGAGACAGAAATTCCTACAAAGGCTAACGTCGAGGACAGGGTTGAGAGCTGTGGAGTTGTTGCCGTCGGCGTGGGACAGAGATGGTTTCAAAGACATGGTTGTTAGACGTTAGACTCTGATACAGCACTAAAAGATGTAAGTGTTCATGTGTGTGTGTGTGTGTGTGTGTGTGTGTGTGTGTGTGTGTGTGTGTGTGTGTGTGTGTGTGTGTGTGTGTGTGTGTGTGTGTGTGTGTGTGTGTCCAAAATATTGCAATGCTTTTATTTCTTGTTTCTTCCTCTTCTGCAGTTTTATCTTTACCTTTCTTATAAACTTGCTTGACAACTGAGACTGACATGAAGTTCGCGTGATATTTTTTATATACTTATATTGTCGGCAATTGCTTCCGCGTAATTGCCTTTACATTCTCAATAAAGATTTATCGATATACGAATATGTAAAGATATTATAAAGATTCTAAAAACTTTTTTCTCCCTAATTACTACTCAGTATTTCGGCTTTTGTTTTGTGTATTCCTAATAGGCAATTATACCGCTGGAGTACAAATATAATCACATAAAATAAATATATAAAAATGCGAGGGATTTGTTGTGGTCGCACAGCAGAGAAAAGCTGCATTCTGGTCAACTTTTCCATTAAAAAGTAGATACCATCTGGAATATACCTAACTAATCACTAGGCATCTTCAATGCTGGTAATAAGCATATCGAAAATAAATGATGTGGGAGAAAAAAAGGGTAATTACATTTCTTCCTAGAATCTCCATTAGTTGTGCATCAAATATTTGCAGTCACAGGTGTAGTTAAAAAAATATATATATAACGATGCGTAATTATCACGATGTGCAAATTTTTCGCATGAAATAAACCACATACCAGACAAGACTATTTGTTTTTGACATATATAAGCTACAGCCGCGATAGTCTAGTGGTTAGAGCACTGGACTGCGACCCTCGTGGTCCCGAGTTCAATTCCCCGTCGCGGCAGTCGTAAAAATGCCTGTGCTCCGACTATTGGTTCGCGCCTGATCTCACGGCAAGAAAACGACGTATCGACATGAGAGGTCAAACGCAGGTGTTGTAGGGGAAGTCGCCGCCGTGACATAGGTGTTAAGCACACCGAACCGCGGTTGATTAGGAAGGGCATCCGACCAGGTCATCATGATGCAGAGGCAGCACGATCAGCGGAAGAGCTACGAACAACCATGAAATTAAACATGGTCGCCAACGTCAGGCTCTGATACGACACAGAGAGAAAAAAAAAAAGTTACAGCAGCAAAACCACAACGTAGGAACGTGTAAATCAGCGAAAGTAATCACAGGCAATAAAACCGTAAAATCTTGGTTTTATAGCCATGGACCTTTTACGCTGTATGGAAAATTCCCCCCCCAAAATTACTTCTTCATGGAATTTTGCCATACGATTGCCATATTGTAGCTATGTATAAACATTAATCAAATATTACATAACAGTAAATGGATCACACAATCTTTGTTGTTCGTGTTAATCTTCCTAATGATCGTTAAATATGATAACAATGACTTTATTATAATGATATACATATAGGTATATATATGTATGTATATATATATATATATATATATATATATATACATATATCCCAATGCCGCCGGGGAAAATGAACAAAAAAAGGGGAAAATGCTGTGCCTATTTTCATCTATGTTTGCCCATAGATGGCTCTGCTAGTGCTTAGTCACAAAGGAGTCAATTAGTAGACCTTGTGACCATACCTAATTTGAATTGGCGAGAAAAACGTATTTTTTACTGGTACTATGAATATCGATGGTGTTATTTTTATTATAAACATTATCATTATTATACTGTTTTTTTTAACATTAGTAACAGCAAAATAAGATAACGCAAAATATTTCGTAAATCAAAGAAAAGGGTGAACGGGCGAGACGGGCAGTACTCGTAACTGGCTCATTGGTGACTTAGTACAAGTATAGCCATCTATGTGTAAAAACAATCAAACAAGAATTAACAGTGGGCATAGCACGTGTCTACCCGTCTTACCCGTCGGCAAGGGGAGATATATATAGATATATATATATATATATATATATGTGTGTGTGTGTGTGTGTGTGTGTGTGCGTGTGTGTATATGTGTGTATGTGTGTGTGCGCGCGCGCGCACACACACACACACACACACACACACACACACACACACACACACACACACACACACACTCACACTCACACACACACATATATATATCCTCATCATCATCAGCCTGGGTCAATCCACTGCAGGACGTAGGCCTCTGCCTATCTTTTCCGTCTTTGTCTGTCT
>NC_061846.1:14334521-14344521 GCF_019202785.1 Penaeus chinensis | reverse complement strand
GTGGCGCAAAGTCTGCCAGCGCCGACAACTGGGAGACCCTTCAGATAAGGAGGCGTCCACCCAATATACTGAGGGTGCTTTCTGCTTTAAGTGAATTCCAAACTTTATTAGTTGTCAAGTCTAGGGAGTAATGCAGAATTCTTCTCTATGTGTCTCAGTTTTACTCGGCTGGTGCTAACGATACCTCTCATTTTAATATGATGGAGGCGACCTGCCTGTCTGTCCTCTCAGCTGCCCAGAATGACCAGTCATAGGACGGTCGGAGCGGCGGCATGCAGACGAGGCCAGGTGTTATTTGCTGTAGATCTGCTTGGTCGAGATGATACGGGGTAGATGCTCGCCAGATTTTATCGTAGTTCGGCCACGAAGGATGTCTAGGAGACCTCTCGTGGGTTGCATGTGCAACATAAATAAACGGCATAGACAGGAAGCATGCACTGCAGATCCCCTTTTTATGCGGTCTTGGTTTCCAGCAAGATAAATAGTAGTACAGTTACCTCCCAAATGGAGGTAGTTGTATTACAGGGTCGGTGGAGCCATTCAGTTTATTGCGGGGCTATCGCTGCCGAAACACCAAAACTAGAGGCCAAGCTTGTGACGAGGGCTGTTACTGGCCTAGCTGGGACTGAAATTCACTCTGACCAACTGGCGAATCTGTCGGTGATATCAAGTATAAAATGTACCACTTCGAAGAAAACCGTGAAGTTATGGAGGTGTTGGTGCTGGAATCCCTGTCTGACCCTGGGTAAAGCACCTACTGGGGCTTTGTGTTAATGTACAAATGCCTGAATCTAAATGTAAACGTCTCGCTGCATACTTGGCCATCCTACACTATTTGTAAGCAGTCGCTGTCGCTCGGATCTCGTGTATACTAGGTCATAGCGGGATACCTTCTTTCTGAGATCCAGCAGAATGCATGGCCTGGGGTGTCACAGAGCAAGTAGGTATCCCGCTGGGAATGTGTACTCTGAGAAGTATGATCTGGACATATTAGAGGTGAGTAAGAAGGCACTTCTCCACATTTTCCCTTTGGCTCTCGTTGTTGACGAAGTGGGGGTCGTAGCTGAGTACATTTTATTATCGTTTTTGGAATCCAGGAGAAAATTGATAACCAATCCACTATGTACCAGTATCTACTGTAAAAGAAGTCACGATCTGGAAGAAAACAGATTCTGTATGTCCCTTAATATTGGTATAGCTATAAATTCTCTGAAATGGCGTTACCTGTGTATCCCTTAAAATGGTGACACCGGTATATCTCTTGAAATGGTAATACCTATATATCCACTGCAATGGCGATGCCTGTGTATTCCTGGAAATAATGACACCTGTATATCCCTTGATATACAGGCCTTAACAGGCTATATCCTATGATAAGCAGGAAAGTTATTCAACTTCATTTCTTAAAAAACGAAAATTTCCGATGCGACCCGGCTTATCTTCACAAATATGTGTCAAGAAATCAGACTTCTAACTGAGTTGCAGTCTCATATAATTCCATCACCACCCTCATTACATGTAACTTCAAAATCACTGCCTGTGAGTAAGAGCGAGGACCTATGAACCTACTCCGGGGACACAGGGATATGCGGGACTTATACTGTTACTATATCCCTTCTTTAATTCATAGAAAAGGCACCTGAAATAGGAAAGCATTCTGAAATGCTGACTGCCTTTTGAGAGAACAGAACCGAATAATCAGATGAGAAATCAAGAGAAAAGAAAAGGAAAAGTAACATGTAATAGATGGAACAATTTGGAGATATAAAAGTATAGAAAACGTTCAGTGTAGATTGGTTTCAGGGAAGCAGCAGGGGATTACTTTCATAGTTAAACGAGGCGAGCTTATAACATATCCTGAAGAAGCAAATAAAAGGAAGGCCCTCGACATATGTTCTCCGGTTCTACCCTCTGCAGTTTTATTCATAGTTGGTTTAAGCACGTGCTTGCAAACATTAAATAGGCATAACAGTAAATAAACTTTGTACAGCTGATGCTCGTCACAATCTAAATCAAATCATATACAATGGCCGAGGAAGGATTTATTAATAACCCTTAAATGTATATCTCAATACGGGTATCTTATTTAAAAGATCAGCAAAGGCATCGCTTGCAAGAGTTTGCCCAGCGATGCACATGGCTGGATTCACTCTCACCGCCGATAGTTCAAGGCTACCGTCCGATGAGCTCTCACTGCATCCTCCACGAGGTGACACGCGAGGGCCGTTCAAGCACTGCGCTCAAGAACAGCTGGCATTTTTCGATTGCATTATGATGTTTCTTGAGCGATTGATTTTCGCACTTCAATGACAGGCAGCAGTGTTCAAAGGCAGACGAGAATCTTGAAATTAGGCTGCACAAGATGTCACTACGCAGCAACTATGGCCCTTACGACCGTGAATGCCTCACAAAGGACTAGCATATATAGAAAAATAGATAAGTGCATAAAAACTTACATCATCTAGAATTCCCAAACAGAAATCTTTTGCAGCTACAGTTAGACCTGCCAGTCCGAAAGAGGCAAGTACGTTATATTGTTTATGATATTTTCCAATTCCTGCGAGCAACTCTCACAGTCAGAATCCCTAATGGAGTTAATAGAGCAAGCTGAGAATAAGTACATTCTTCGGAGCTTTTTTTTTCCATTCATTGTAGCACCTTTGTTCTCTATTTACAAAAAAAAAAAAAAAAAAAAAAAGACACAAGAATTTGATCTCAGTTAATTATATTCAGTTCAGTATATCATTTTCTCATTCTATGAATTTCTTTTACTGTATAATATTCCCATGTACAGTCACCTTGCAAATTTATTTCAATATCGGGCACACATTTTTCTCTCATATCAGATCAAAAATCCTTGTATCCAATTTCACAGTTTTAATAAAAGAGATGGATAATAGTCCGAGGCAATAACAGAAAGAGGGTACAGTGTTCATCCTGTAGAAAAATAAAGCAACAAACAAAGAGGCAGTGTGTGTGTGTGTGTGTGTGTGTGTGTGTGTGTGTGTGTGTGTGTGTGTGCGTGCGTGCGTGTGTGTGTGTGTGTGTGTGTGTGTGTGTGTGTGTGTGTGTGTGTGTGTGTGTGTGTGATTATATACATAATTATATATAATTATATATGTAGTTATATATATAATTATATATACAATTATATATATAATTATATATACAATTATATATATAATTATATATATAATTACATATATAGGTAGATAGAGAGATAAATATAGATATTGATGTAGATATAAATAGATAGATATAGATATAAATTTGTATGTAAAGAGAGAGAAATACGGGCTCTTGTATGCGTACATCCGTGAGTGCACCCTGCTTGGGTTAATAGTTTAGAGACTAATAGAAAATGACAAGTTCTGTCTTGTGCGCCAATATAAATGTAACCGGGTTGGAGTGCGCTCCAGGAGCTTTTTGCATGACAATACTATCTTGTGCCTGTGCTTGCCAGCCATACATAGAGTGCTTGCATCATTTTTCTCGTTAAGCAGCAATGCATGATGGTAAAATAATGAGCAATTACCACACTATCTAAAATTATAATGGTTTAACTTTTTCTATGCACGCACGCACACACACACAGACAGACGCACACACACACACACACACACACACACACACACACACACACACACACACACACACACAAACCTTTTATTTGCATTACATATTTTTAAATTCATCCGCAAATTCTTTGCTTTTTGTTTAAGAAAAGTTTATCTAAATTATATACTGATTTGCTTGTGCTAACAAGACCTTCCAATAATAGCATTAACACATTTCACATAAAATTAATACCTAAGTAATATCATTATTTGAATATAATAATATCACTTGCTTTTCGACAGATAGAATCATTAAACAAAGAAAAGAGCAAAACAAATACAGCTTTTTTGAAACTTTTATCGCTGCTGAGATTTGGAAGATTCCTCAGTTTAGACAACATAATCAGTTAACTTCTGCGGCTTCAAAGTTCATGCTAAAGAGTAGATTCAATGCGTTAACGTTGACTGCATCGACGGTACCAGTGGTTCATTAGAATTAACGATAAAAGGATGATTAAATATGATATAGTATATATATATATATATATATATATATATCGTTTTAAATCAAGCTTAGCACCAATATATTTGGCAGTAAAGAGGGATAATTATAGCCGGTAACGTAAATGGTTAAAGTAATATATTTATGACGAAAGTTATGCCACTAACGTTTTTCTACAGTAAAAAGAGTTTCGCCAGCAATTAAAAAAAACGAATAAGTCGTTGTAGGAAAAACAGATAGACAAGAAGACCATTTAGCCCGAATTTCAAAAATTACACGTCGAGTTTTTTTTTTTTTTTTAATAATAATATGAAAAGCTAAGAAAACGTTTGAGAAACTAATGGCAATTACATTAATTACGAGAAAAGTTTATTTTTAGTATTTACCGTACTAAATTAATGAAAACCGATAAAATAACAACGCCTGACTGTTGTTTCTCTATTGTAAGATATCGCTGATATTGCCGAACCATGCAACGCTATCCGATATATGGTCAGCTACCCTACTTTAACAATTTCATTTGCCCGATTCATGTTCAGAAACATGTATCATGACAGAGTAATAAAAATCGTTTTACACAGGTTTTGCATTACATGGTGCAAATGTATATTTTCGATAAATCAACGGGAAATTGCCAACAACGTGATTTACTGTTTTTTTCCCATTGCAAACATAATAGCCCCATCCCCATCTATTCTTTTTCCGGAAAAAAACGAATGTCAAAACACTCTACCAAGTTGATAAAACGGCAGGATGTCCAATCTATCAACCTTTCAAAAGGGCAACAGTTGAGTATGAAGAGGTGAGGGACCAGGTAAGTGAGTATACACTATATATATTAAAAACATATGGGTAAGAGGGCAGAGAGAAAGTCCTTCATCGGCACAACTTCATGCTCAGGAAGGCCATCGGTGATTCTCAGTGCCTGAACGCATTGCTTGGCATTTTTAGATTGTGTAGTTCCATCCCGGTCCAAGTCTAGAAAACAACTTGCGGAGTCAAGGAAGGGTAGAAAGTAGAGAAGATGGTAGCGAAATCAAGAAGAGTCTACAATCCCATCTAACTCGAGAATCCTTCAATTCACAGCTCATCGCCTCTCTTGTGCTACCAAGTTGCAACTATGACTTCAATTGAGGAATTCGTCAAAGAATGTCAGGACAACATTTTCCTCGGAGAACTACCAGAGATAACGAGGGCCCTCACAGAAGCAGAGGCGACATCTGAGTCACCATAGAGCAAGATGTGCAGCTGGTGTTGTGAACCAATATGGGACGCAAAGATATCAAAATGCTGGAGTGTGGCAAGCCTCTGCATAGTAAGCTAAAATACTCTACCAGAGATGTAAAACAACTTCACAAAAGACAATCTCAGTGTCTTCAAGCTTCCCCGGTAATCGCCCCACGGCTACTCGATGGTCATCTGAAGGTGCAGAGGGCAGGGTCATCGTGGCTGAGAAAGGAAGCTTGGCGAGTAGTTTGGAGCAATCGGTTCTTATAGAGATACATCCTTCACCTGCGAAATACTTACAGAGAACAGTGTCCAGGCCTGCTACAATATGAGGCTCTTTCTCCGTTTTCTGCCCATGAGCATTTCTCTGTGCCACTAGCAGTTGCTATATATAAGCGAATCAAACAGCTTCCAATCTCGGAAAAAGTGAGGATCATGTCTGCAGTTACATCTCCTGTTACTGATTACAGCTGGAAGACATTCAGTAACTTCATAATTCTATCCAGACAACAGTATGGGTAAACATTAGGCTCTCCTTGGCCATCTCATCGCCTCCCAGCCTTCCAGGGTAATCAATGGACTTCGTGAAAGCTAGAGCAATACGCAAATCTGAATTCCACGTCAGAAATGTGGGAGCCAACATGAGCAGTCTGTCAAACGGTTTCTTTGCCGTCTACGCTTTCTTGAGCTCAGGTCGTAACAAGAGGCTAAAATTACAGGGAGGCGGTAATCACCACAAGGAAATTGGCTATCACGAGAGCAAGACACAAATAAGCAGCTGGAATACTTTGAGAAGTGTCTGCAAAAAATCTACATGCAGCATTTTTACGTATGCTCCATGTGTTTATAGATATGTATGTCCATGCATTACACACACACACACACACACACACACACACATACACACGCACACACACACACACACACACACACACACACACACACACACACACACACACACACACACACACACACACACACACACACACACACATACACACGTACACACACACACACACACACACACACACACACACACACACACACACACACACACACACACATATATATATATATATATATATATATATATATATATATATATATATATATATATATATATAGAGAGAGAGAGAGAGAGAGAGAGAGAGAGAGAGAGAGAGAGAGAGAGAGAGAGAGAGAGATGTATACATGTATACTGTTTATGTGTGAAAAATGACTCTATCATGCCTATAGTATGTAAGTAACATTCCTTAAACTTCAACTAGAAAGCGCGTCCGCTCTCGCAGTCGCCTCCGCCGCAGCCACACCCGCCGCCGCCGCCGCCGCAGTGCCACAGCCAATATTCCCGCCACTTACAGTCGCTAACACGCCGCGGCCCCGCCGGCCCTCTTCGCTCATGCCAGCGTCAATGCTACGGACCTCCGGGTGATCGATGGGCGGGAGATCAACAGTTCGTTCCTCATGAAAGTTACAAGAGGCTCGCTGCTCACTCCTGGGGCTCGAGAAAACGCCAAGGAATGTACTTTTTGGTGGATTAATGTCCTGCAAATTGGCACTCTTTATGTAGATGAATCGAATCAACATATTTTCACTTTAGTCATTAGAATTTAGCACACATGCACGTGTGTGTGTGTGTGTGTGTGTGTGTGTGTGTGTGTGTGTGTGTGTGTGTGTGTGTGTGTGTGTGTGTGTGTGTGTGTGTGTGTGTGAGTGTGTGTGTGTGTGTGTGTGTGTGTGTGTGTGTGTGTGTGTGTGTGTGTGTGTGTGTGTGTGTGCATATACATTATATATATATATATATATATATATATATATATATATATATATATATATATATACATATGTATATATATATATGTATGTATATATACATATATAACTATATATATACATGTATATACATATATATACATATATAAATATAAATATACATATATATATATATATATATATATATATATATATATATATACTTACACCATGCATGATCAAAGAATGCGTTTGGATGCATCGCAGTTATGGAAGCATTGCTCTACTCTGGCCAGGAATGTGATATATTGGCCAGGGGGACCGGCCATCACGTAGGCACACTGCCTACGTTATTAAGGACCTTGACAGACATGATTGTCTGCGAGCGGAGAAGGGGGTAGCGCTTCCGCCATTAGTAAATGTCATTTTTATCTCTCTCTCTCTCTCTCTCTCTCTCTCTCTCTCTCTCTCTCTCTCTCTCTCTCTCTCTCTCTCTCTCTCTCTCTCTCTCTCTCTCTCTCTCTCTCTCTCTTTCCCTATCTATCTATCAATTTCACCTTCTCCCTGTCTCTATCAAAGTATCTACAGAGTGTAGCTAGTAAAATATACTAAGCATTCCTTTTCCTGACACATATTTAGATTCAGCAAAAAATTAACATTAACTACCTTTGTAACTAATAAGTCTAGCAGAAAAATTAAAGCACAGAGATTGTACCCGATTTGCTTCACATAATACGATACGAGAAAAAAGAGTTTCCCACTTATGCATCAAAAAAGAAGAAAGTTTTAAAGTTCAAAATATAAACAGCTCCAAACATTGCTTTCAGATGCAAATTGAACAACACCCTCGGGCTCCGACTTTTTTTTAATACATTTACATTGTGTAAAAAAAAAAATAATAATATATATATATATATATATATATATATATATATATATATATATATATATATATATATATATATATATGTTTATATAATAAATGAAATAAAGTACATCAACCTTCAAAAAATATTTAGAATAACTTCTATCATACAATCTTTTTGAACCTTTTTTTTGCAATATTCGTTCTGGTTTTGTTTCAATCCCTATATTTCCTCTACCTTTCAACAATAACTTCGGTTTCACTCTCATTGCTGTCAGATACATTGGAAGCTGTCTTCTTAACGCTGTCGTAAATACCATAAAGCTCACTGTGCAGTAACGTTTTGCTTTCTTATATTCTGTAGCCAAATTATATATACAGTTTTGTGCTTGTAATTATAGGTATATGCATATGTATATGTGAATCCTACATATATATTCGCAAACTTTGATAAAAAAAATAAATCGATAGAAATAACTATAAAAACAGACAGAAAAATAATGTGTGCGTGTGTGTGTGTGTGTGTGTGTGCGTGCATGCGTGCGTGCGTGTGTGCGTGCATGCGTGCGTGCGTGTGTGCGTGCATGCGTGCATACACATTTGTTACCTGTCATTATTTCGTAACTGTTATTTCGAAATCCCCCATTCATGAACCTCTTTATTACGGAAACTGAATCAGCAAACTTTTGTGAGTTTTAATCATGTCTTTCCTTCTTACGGTACTCCTGGGTGGCAAGTTCGGGCGATATGGTGGAGCTTCCACCCATGGCATTATTCAGGCGGGCAAGATGGGCATAAGTTATAAAAAAAAAAAAAAAAAAAACGTAAGAAATAAAAGTAAGCAACCAATATTATTTTATTTAACCGGTATCATAATGAGAAGGAAGTCTGCCTTAGTACTTCCCAAGCACTAATATTAATTACCGTTTTTTAACTTGTGTATGAATCTCAACAACTAACATGAAAATAACGATAAATAAATAAGAATAAAAAAGGCCTTAACGGTGAGAGTATCCACCGCAATTAGAAAAATAAATGACGTGATAAATAACGTTTACAAAGTTATCATGGAAAAGAGACGCAGGCAAGTAGCTGGCGACGGTCCGGTGTCCACGAAACAGATTCGCGTTTCTTTATGATGTCCGTAAAATAGAGAGAAATACCCTTAGAAAATTGAATTCAAGAACAATACATAAAAAGTTATCAAATTTATGACACAATCTGAAATAGCCAATATATATGGAAATAAGATTTAAACATAGGTAAAATTTTATGAGCATAAGCAAAGAGTAGAAGTATAAGTTTTTTTTTTTTTTTTTTTTTTTTTTATTGTTGTCTTTTCTTCACTTTTATAGTCCGTATATTCTTAACTGCAATTGCTGCTTCGAAAATTTCTAAAATCTACATTCTTACTTCTGAACTTTAGGTTTTCTTTTTAACGTGATATTCAAGAAACTTTAGATAAAAGTCTCCCAGTATATCACTGAACTTCGCCAAGAAACGTTGTGTGTGTGTGTGTGTGTGTGTGTGTGTGTGTGTGTGTGTGTGTGTGTGTGTGTGTGTGTGTGTGTGTGTGTGTGTGTGTGTGTGTGTGTGTGTGTGTGTGTATATGTGTGTGTGTGTGTGTGTGTGTGTGGTCAGACCTTAGGGTTACTACTTACCTTTATTTGAATAATTATGAGACAGATGATGAAATAAGATAATTATTCTCGAAAAGCTGATCTGAAAATCCTGTTTTGGTCAAACTAAACGGAATAAGTCTTATTCTTACGATAGACTTCAAATGCCGAGTAAAACACATACAACGGCACAAATCTTAATCTTGAATCTGACACCAAAGAAAGGATGATAAAAGTGAGGAAATTGTTCTGCAACTATAAATATATATCCATTATAAATAGCAACATTTTCACATGACAAGCTGTTGAATGACGGAGAAAGATTTTTTTTTTTCTTACATTTTTTACAAACCATTTTTTATTATTTGCGCACGAACTCACGGCGAAGATTATTAGGATAATTCACCGTTATTTGCACGAGAAACAGTGCACGCGATGATACTACATGTAGTTATTCATCACGCGGCAACATAGCACA
>NC_061846.1:14324521-14327021 GCF_019202785.1 Penaeus chinensis | reverse complement strand
CCGATACCCTCTGACCCTGTTAAACATCATGGCGTAGTGAGCAGTTAAATTAGTGGAATTTAGAAAAGGCATTATGGAGTATGCAATAGATCAACAGACTTCGGGACCGACTTCCAGGAACGGGCTCACTTACCCCTGGCTCACCTACAGGTGGGGTCCCCTACGGATGCCTTGGTCAGCAGACATACACTGCCAGCTCACCCTTGCCATCTTCACATGATGTTGCCACCTTATCAAGTAAGACAAACCAATTACAAGAGGTTCTCGCTTCGCAGATCAGCCATACACCACTCAAGGCCCCGTCTTTGGTATTTTCTGGCCTGTACAGCCTCCCTTCTGGACCTTCCCACCACCTACAACAACTGGCAGCCCTGTGTGGACACCACTGCTACTAAACCCTGAGACACTTTTAGAATGCTGTGCTTCACCAACGCGTCCCATAGCCTCCACATCCATGGCAGCCTATGCAGAACGCAATTTTTGACTGATTGAACCGTCAGAAACAGGTCTGGCTTCCCTAAGCAGTACACGGCTAAAGCATATTTAACAAAGATCGTTCCCTCCCAACCACTGTAGCTGTTGTGGCTCATGGTGTATGCTTTGAAACAGGTCCATGGTACCCATTTTCATGGAAGTCCTACTTCCCCACCCCACTTTCCTTGTAAAGTTAGAGCTTACCCATGCAATCAGCATTTAAGCAAGCTTAACCCCAAGAACAAGATCCCCCTATCCCTCCTCCAAGGCTCCCGGGGGTCTACTTGTACAGCCTAGGGTAAAACCTGTGACTTGTGGGGGAAAGAGCAACTACTTTGCTCTTTCAGGCCTGATGGTACATGTGGTTAGGGATGCTGACAAAGAAACCCATATCCCAAATATGCTTACAGCCCTGGCATCCATTACTATTAGTATATCACTTATAGCACTCAACAATTCACTATCCAACCAAGACTAACTGCACACCATGATACTTGTTATTGTTTGCTACTATGAGGCTTCCACCCGTCTGCCTCTAAACAACCAAACAGTGTATCTGGACTCTTGGAGGCACATCTCTGCATGCCCTGGGTCACATCCCAACATTCATCGCCCTTCCTATTGATATGGCACATTGGTTCACACAAGGCCATATATACTGTATGGTATGTGATAGTTAAGCCTTACACAATGTAAAGCTCTTGTTGCCCCACCCACCTTCCACCTTTCAGAACCTTATGTCACCCGCATTAATGTATTCACCCCTACCTGTCATGGTACATCATCATCTAGGCCAAAAGACATCCTCTTTCCCCCTACTGATGGACACCTTGATAATATGACACAATGATTCAAACAACAGTTTGCTATATCAGCATTCAATGTGTCTGCTCGCCTGCTACCTGTATGCCTGGCTCTCCCATGAAGATTTTCTAGAATTTGAAACCTGGCCCTGTGGGTAACTCAGAGAGTTGCTTCTTGCATATAGTGGTTCTGGCCAAGAAGAATAGACCTTGCCACACAGGGAACAGGTAAATATTAAACAAGAATTGTCTTTGTGAGACCCATCACATTCTAAGCCCTTTCATATTTGCACAGTATGTCCCAGTTGGCACCAAAAAGAGTATCCTGGATGCTTGAAATGTTTGCCAAGCTCTCCAGGACCAGAGACCCGTGAGGCCACCACATTTACCACACAGTTTGAACAAGAATACTATGTTCAAGCACCCCAAGACTACTTTGTAGTTGGTGATGCTTACACACTCTGATTTAATAAAATTATCCATGATGTCCCTTGGAAGATTAGGTGCATATATATTACACAGTTATGTGATGACAATACCCCTGCGAAAAAACAACAGCATCACATCCAATCCAGATAAGTTTGTCTAGCAGGACCTCTGTGGATTTTGCAGGGCTCATAAACATTGAGATATCTATTACACCATCTGCTGCTATGTTCCAAGTCAGTCATGACTTCCCTACTCCTCTGTACATTACTGGTGCTTGCTTATGGTTGACCAAGTGGCCTGGGCATATTGTATCAAACCAGAGATGACATCCTGTAACACAATGCAATCATCCAAACCTTTTTACAGGATTAATGCCATAAACACTGCTTTAATTGAATCCCAGTAACATATTCTGAACTACTGCAAGATAATGCCTGCATTTTGAAATTGAGCGGCCTACTTGTCTAGTACCAGACAGGAGAAAGTCTGGTATCCGATTCCTGCTCTTACAGCAGCACTGCTCCTGCCTACTAGCCATAACCCTACTTGTTGCAAGGGCTTGGAACTGATTTTTGCACGATCACACTTAACTAATTCAGCAGTGTTTTAGTACATTCCTGTGGAAAGTTCAGTTCAATTCAGAACTGTGATATTTATAAAGACTATATTTGCCCAGGTCTTACACATAGAGGTGAAGCTTTAAAAGTAGCTAATGCTTTAGACCCTTGCTCGATGTCCATCACGGGGTGTTCCAACTTCACTGTTGTAGTCGATCATCGCCCTGTACTAGTTAT
>NC_061846.1:14282021-14297021 GCF_019202785.1 Penaeus chinensis | reverse complement strand
CCTCAAGTTTATATACATCCGTAGGAGCGTACACAGCAATAAGAGACATGAAGCCAAATGAAAGCTTCAGTCTCAATACCATAATACGCTCATCGACTGGGGTGACCTCTACTACTGAGGGTAGAAGTCTGCTGGAGATGGCTATGGCTACTCCCTGGAGATGGTGGCCATCGCTGCGGCCCGACCATTAATAAATGTAGTCACCCACGCTAATCGTGCCACTGCCAGGTCTTCTCACCTCATGTATATATGTATATATGTATATGTTTATATGTGTATATATATAAATGTTCGCGGACGCGCGCGCGCGTTAGTGTGTGTGTGTGTGTGTGTGTGTGTGTGTGTGTGTGTGTGTGTGTGTGTGTGTGTGTGAATATATATACATATGTATATTAATATATATGTGTGTATATATATAAACATATATGTATATATGAATATATAAGTATAAATATGCATATACGAATGCATATGCATATATATGTATATATATGTACATTTGTATATATACATATATAAATATCTATAAATATTTATATATATATATATATATATATATTATACATAAATATATAATATATGTATATAAACTATATAATACATATATATATATATATATACATACATATATACATCTGTGTATATGTATATGCATATATATATATATATATATATATATATATATATATATATATATATATATATATATATATATATATATGCATGAATATATACACATATATACGCACAATAAAGATTTTATATTTTATGTGTTCATTGACGCTAAAACAATCGAGAAAATGCAAGGTAATAATAATGTAGATACTTATAAAATGCCAAATACCCTTATCAAGTCGTTCCATATAGACCTTTAATTAATCAGTTTGTGTTATTACATCAAGAAAGGAAGCGTCCATGGGAAACAAACAGTGGTCAAAATAAGAAAGCTATCTAGACGGTTATTTCCAATAAATTAAGTAACAATTCATGGTCACTCGGTAACTACGAATCGCTTATTACTCTAAACACATGTTTACACAAGTCCACACATTTACATACACACCCACATGCATGCATCATGTTGCCTAAGTTAGCAAACAAGGAGGTACTATTTTAGTTTATGCTGTAACTTGGTAATCAGTCAAGTTCATGCAACAAACACCATTTGAAAGCAACATGTGTGTAGTTTTTTTAGTTAATTAGATAACAAATATTCACCGAAGGGAAGATTCAGAAAATGAAAAGAAATAATTTTCGTCTTTCTTTTGCTCAAACTGAAATTTTCCAGCTATTGTCCAACAGTTTATATCCGATCTAAGATTTGTTCATGATATATGTGAAAGCACATGTAAATGCACAGAAACTGACCTCGTTCTCCCTCTCCCTCTCTCTCTCTCTCTCTCTCTCTCTCTCTCTCTCTCTCTCTCTATCTATCTATCTATCTATCTATCTATCTATCTATCTTTCTATCTATCTGTATCTCTCTCCTCTCTCTGTGTGTGTGTGTGTGTGTGTGTGTCTGTGTGGAAGTTCATGTTGACATGTACTTCCACACAGACATGCACGAACTTATAAACATTTGTATGAAAACACTAATAAAAGTAGTTTAATACTCGCAATAACCTTGCTTCTGGATTAGGTCACGTTAAAAAATAGGAGTTTTCAACCTTTTCTACCTTTTGTTTTCTACCTTATTTTTATGTAACCAATCTTATTATTATTATTATTATTATTATTATTATCATCATCATCATCATCAATATCATTATTATGAATATGATTATACTGCTACTATTACCACTATTAGTGTCATTATTTTCATGGTCAGTATTATTTTTTCATTGTTAATGTCATCATAATCATTAGTTTTTATAATTGCAGTTATTGTTATCATTATCATTATTGTTTTTATCCTATCCGTTATTACTATTATTATTGCTATCATTATTATTTTTATTATTATTATTGTTGTTGTTATTATTATTATCATTATTATTTACACTAATATTATCATCATTATTATTTACACTAATATTATCATCATTATTATTATGATTATTGTTATTGTTATTGTTATTATTATTATTATTATTTTTTATTATTATTGTTATTATCATCATCATCATCATCATTATTATAATCATCATTCTTATCGTTTTCATTATCACTATTATCATTTTATTATTATTATTATTAACATTATCAACATTATTATTATTATAATTGTTATTATTATTATTACCATTATAGTTGTTATTATTATTTTTGTTGTTGTTATCATTATTGTTGTTGTTATTGTTAATTTTTTAGTATTATTACTTTTATTAGCATTAGCACTGTCATTACTATTATCGTAATTATTATTATAATTTTCATCATTATCAGCATTTAAATTATTGTCCTTTTGATTATTAGATTTATGATCATTATTACTATTGTTATTTTAATTGTTATTATCATTATCATCATTATCATTATCATTATTATTATCATTGTTGTGGTTGTTATCATTATCATCATTATTGTTATCATTGTTGTTGTCATTATCATTATCATTATTACTGTCATTATAATCATCATTACTATTATTGATATCATACGTGTTATTTTTATTGTTATCATCATTATCATTATTATTATCATCATCATTATTATTATTCTCTTCATCATAATCATTATTGCTATTATTATTGTTATTTCTGTTACTATTAATGTTATAGATATTGTTATCATTGTTGTCATTATCATTATTACTGTCATCATTTAATTCCATCATTAGTCGTAGTCGTAGTGGTAGCAGTAGTATCATTACCATTTTTTTATTATCATTGTAATTAGCATTAGTAGTAGTAGTAGTAGTAGTAGAAGTAGTAGTAGTATCATCACTATTGTCATTATCATTATCATTATTTTATTATCATTATCATCATTATTGTTATTATTATCGTCATTTTTATCATTTTCATTATTATTACTATTATTATTATTAATGTTATCCTTTATTTTCATTGTTAAAAGCCTTTTTATAATAATAATAATACTTCTTGCTATCATTATGATTATAATTATTATTACTATCATTATTTTTAATTATTATCAATTATTATTATCATTATTAATATTATCCGGGTGATCATTACGTTTATTATAATTGTTGTTATAGTTGTTGTTGTTGCTGTTGTTGTCATCATTATTATTATTATTATTATTATTATTATTATTATTATTATTATTATTATTATAATGATTATCATTATTGTTGTTGTTGTTGTTATCATTATTATTATTGTTGATTATTATCATTATCATTATCAATATTATCCTCATGATCATTACTTTTATTATCATTATTATTATTATTATTAATTGTTGTTATTGTTGTCGTTATTATCATTGTCATTATTATTATTATTATTATTATTATTATTATCATTATTATTATTATTATTATTATCATTATTATTATTACTATTATTATCATTATTATCATTATTATTATTATTATTATTATTATTATTATTATTATTATGATTATAATCATAATTATCATTTTGGTTATTATCATTATTTTGATATCATTATGAGTCCTCTTTGTTGGTGTGTTTTTTTTATACAGTCGTACTGTAAACAAAAATAGATATTTCTTTCTCACATGTATTTTCTTTCTGTTACCAGCATATAACATGCTAGATCTATTCCTCCTAAACATATATATATATATAAAAAATGCATACTACATTTTCCTTATTTTCTCCACATCATCTCGTTATTTCCTGGAGTTTCTTTAGCCTGGTTGCACAAAATGCTCTCGGGTCTACAACGCCACAATAGCAGTGGGCTTTTCACCGATGGGTACATACTCTCCTTAATAAGCATTAGACTAAATTTAGAAGATTTCGTAAAATGCATTTGCCACCAGAATTCAGGTCACAGAGCTCTCTACTATCACGGTGCAAAGCAAATTAAAAACAAAGGCAGAGCATGGCGTATAAGGTTAACAGAGAGTCCGCAGTTGATATATCTCCCTGGAGTATGGTTCGTTTATTTATCAGCGCTCGAAAACTAATGCATGATTTTGCAAAGCGAACGTGAAATATTATTCGGTTTTAGCAGATGAGACGCGGCTTCCCATCAAATATTAGCTTCCATGCTTGGATATAAATCTCATGGCACTGAGAAATAATTAGAGATTGGCATGATTTTGCAACATGAGTTATATTTATGAAGAAAGTGCTTTCCAGATATGATATGGAGGTAAGAATATATGCCTTATTCTGATTGAAAGGGGTTAAACATATATAAACACGTCTACTGTGTGTGCGTGTGTGTGTGTGTGTGTGCGCGCGTATGTGTATGTGTGTGTGTGTGTGTGTGTGTGTGTATGTGTGTGTGTGTGTGTGTGTGTGTGTGTGTGTGTGTGTGTGTGTGTGTGTGTGTGTGTGTGTGTGTGTTTGTGTGTTTGTATGTGCTGACTGTGAGTAATCTTCTGTCCATATGCCTTTTCTTCTGTATCTTCTGCAGCCAAGGGTCTTGTGTTGAAGGCGTGGGTGTCTTCGTGTCAGACATATGGCTCCTTGACGTCTATCGACTGTGCATATTTCTTTCTTAGGGTAACTTTTGCTTTGGCATGAATTTACTTAGCTGAATTCTATAAGTGTATGTTTGACAGTTTCCAAAATTCCCTTCACAGAGCAAGGTTAAGATGACCAGTGGCTTGAGTAAGCAGCGTTCTTTCTTGAATTTATAAAGGCTGTCAATTTTCCAATATAGTCAGTGTCATTTGCAAGATGACCGACTCTTTTGGACGTTTCTTAAATTTTCATCTGTAAATCTCTGTATGGACTACGTTTTTTTATTGCAAAAATAAAGGAGGTTCTTAGACTGTGTTTCGAACCGATAGCTTTATGTTCATTTTAGGGAAGTAAAGAGTGCTATACTAAGAACTTAAAGTTAGCACACCTCAAAGAAGTTTAGTCCAATGTCATTAAGCATCCTAATACACTCACATAAGATGATTATTATTGGTGGACATACGACCTGTTATGTTGGCGATATTTGTTGTCGTGTATCACCATGTTCTGCATTTAGACTAAAAGCTTTACAAAATAGTTTTAATGATGCTCTTAAATTATGGTGTGAACTTAAAACGAACTCAACATATCCTCTCTGTACGAAAGAACATTAAATAAGCATTAATAGTGAAGCCATTCCTGAGCTTCAATACAACACAATACTCGCGTTTTTGCTGTCCACATCTTTGGTGAACTCCACCAGTGAAAGTGTCGACAATGATTGCAAATGGCTCTTTTGAAGATAGTGTCCCCGCAACTAAATATAAGCAATGCTCCTTTGTGGCTGTCAATGAGCACCTCGAAACTTTAACAACACACGTTGTAAATAAAACCATAACTGGACCGGCGCTACGCAAACTGAGTTGGCCGGATTACCTCTGATAAAGTCATTCAGGCCACTGATTACAGAGCACTAAAATTCTCCTATGACCTTGACCTTTTACGAAGTATTCAAAAGAGAATCTAATACTTATGGGGGATATCAGTAGACATAGTGTCACCTTCTTGAACCCAGCTACCGTGTACATAAAGTATATAGTTGCCCAACGGTACAATTATCTATGAGCAAGTCTTAATCCGTATATTCCCACACTGCTGGCTTGTCTGCAAATGAGAATGTACGAGTATGCGAGTCTACGATTCATGAACACGTATCAGTGCGTGATCTAGTGTGTTCATGCCTGTAAGCTTAGAAACTAACGATGCATTCACATAGAACGGAACTATTCCTGGTAATTTATTCTTAACAGTTCCTTAATCATCGCCGTCGTAAAACACATAGCCTAGGTCATTAAGCGGAGTTCATATTTCTTCTCAATTCCACATTTCATCTAATTTATGCAGCACTTGCCATTTATTCACAATAATTTAAATCAAGAAAATAAACCAGGAATAAGATAATGAAATCTGACGTTTTAATGTGAGTCACAACGCAAATACTTACACCCAGTATATTTCGAATTGCTTTATGATATCCGCAGGGAAACTTTTGTAATATACACATCAAACAGTTAGAATATACAGACGTGCAGTCAATTAATAAATAAATGTGTGTATGTGTAAACATACATACATATATATATATATATATATATATATATATATATATATATATACAGAGAGAGAGAGAGAGAGAGAGAGAGAGAGAGAGAGAGAGAGAGAGAGAGAGAGAGAGAGAGAGAGAGAGAGAGAGATTGATTAACAAATAGTTATATCCCTCTCTGTTCTATCAATCTCTGCCTCTGCTTTATGACGAAGAGAAACTTTTCACATTTTTGTCCGGTCAAATAGGTATGCGCATCAAAGCTCTTATTTTATAGATATGGATATATTCATACATATGTAAATGTGTGTGTGTGTGTGTGTGTGTGTGTGTGTGTGTGTGTGTGTGTGTGTGTATGTGTGTTTGTGTGTGTGCGCGTGCGTGCATTTATACACATAAATTTATACATACCTATATTAATTCACACACACACACACACACACACACACACACACACACACACACACACACACACACACACACACACACACACACACACACACACACATTTTACAAACACGGTAAAGGAAACTGTTCGCAACAACAAACATTCCAAGCATAGATTGGTAACCACCCAAAAAAACAGGAATTTCAACACCTTTTCTGATTTTTATCAAGACAGACTTGCTGATTGAAATATTCTGTGACCAGCAAATTGATTGGCCAAAACATGATGGCTACTCACAAGCGGGAATGCGGAGGGGAAGCCACAGCCTACAAGGATCACAGGAAACACCTCGTCTACAAGATATCATTATATCAAAAAGGTCCAACATCATTACGTACTAATGTTTTCCCTTGTCAAATCACAGACCACGAATTTTGAACGGTAGATATAAAGAGGCCCAAGCGACAACCTGTAATAGGAACTTCCTGTGACCTGACAAATTTCAATCCCCAGTCATTTTGCCAAAATATGAGTGCCAGCCAGTCGACCTTCTTAAAAAAAACTTTTGACAACAGAGGACGTTAACAGGCAAGTAGACATTCTCACGAACGTACTTAAAAGTAGTATAGATTCCACTGCTCCCTATAAGACCAAATTTTTTAAGCCCTCTCCACTCTCCGTGGATAAATGGGGACCTCATATGAACTATATATAACCGAAATAACAATCGCAGATCTCTCAAAACGAGTAGATCCGACCTCACTCTTCAGGTTGAACACAAAACAAGTTCAGTGAATATAAATATGATGCCAAAGAAACACAGAAAACAGTTAAAACACTAGCACCAAAACACCATGCAGACATTTGCTGGGATTCCTTAAGTAGTATGGAACATCTAAACGAACATTTTGCTGATATCGGTAGATTGATTGATTATTTAAAATTATCTGCTGCGTCAGCAGCTAAGGTTATTAGCGGCGAATACACTGTCGGATTGAAATGTTCAAATATATAAAACTATAAAAATCTATCAATAAATGTCTTATTTATTGTCATTTATATCTATTTATATTAAACTAAAAACCAAAGCATAGATATTATATTCTAAATATATAATGTTATTGCATAACTTTTGTGCATACTTTATTGAAAATATTAGTCTCCCTTAGGAAACTAATAAGACCATCTATGTCACAATCCTACCCCCATTCTATTTTCATTGTATAGGGGGGTGACAAGTCCATACGTCTTTGGTCTAAGAATGTTGAGCATCTTTCCACATGTGTTACCGTAAATGGATTTTGGCAGCCCTCGCAAAGTGCTTTACTTTTAACCATCATCAGCCCATGAGTCAGTCTTGTATACCCGATTCTTATTCTTGTTAACACAACTTCTACTTGTCGGTTGAGATGGATGCTGGCCACCCTGCTGCCAAGGTTATCTCTAATCTCTCGCAGGTTGTTTCTAGAGGTATACCTCCATTGCTCCCTCCATTTATTGCGATGGCAATGTCTGATGCCTGGTTTCAAGTCGGTGTGTGGGAGAGGAAAACGAGCATCACAGGGCTGAGCGGCAGCTGCCTTGGCCTTCTTATCAGCTCGCTCATTCCCACTAATTCCAACATGCGCTCACACCCAACAATAGTTATCTTTTACGTGCGGACATCATTGCAGGCCAATCTTGAACTTTCCTCACCACTGAATGTGATGCGTTTAAGCTCTTGATTGCTTACAGAGCACTACGATTGATTGATTATTTGGAATTATCTGCCAACACTACGATTAATTGATTATTTAACATTTAGATTAAAATTAACAGCTAAGGTCATTAGCGGCGCACACCTTGTCAGATTGAAATGTTAAAATATTTAAAATATTAAAAATCTATCAATAAAATAACAGTAAATATTATATTAAAAATCAAAGCATAGACATTATCCTATAAATGTATATAATTATTGCATAAACAATATGCATAATTAGATTTTATTGAAAATATTAGTCTCCCTAAGGAAACTAATAAAACCATCTATGTCACAATCCTCCCCAACTACATTTTTTAGTGTACATCGGAGAGACAAGTAAATACATCTTGGGCCTGAGAATGTTGCTCATCTTTCTACTACATGTGTGACCGTTAATGGCTCTTGGTATTCCTCACAGCGTGCTTCACTTTTAGCCATCATCGGCCAATGAATCAGTCTTGTGTGCCCGATTCTTAGTCTTATTATTACAACTTCTATTTGTCAGGTCGGATGGATGCTGGTCACCCAACTGTCATCTCTAATCTCTCGCAGTTTGTTTCCAGAGGTATGCCTCCATCGTTCCCTCCATTTATCGCCAAGACAACTCCTGATGCTGGGTTTCAAGTCAGTGTGTAGGAGAGAAAAACAAGCTCAATCACACTGATACCAACATGCGCTGGCACCCAAGACAGGGTTATCTTTTTACGTGCTGACATCAGTGCAAGCCAACCTTGAACCTCCCTCACCACTGGATGTGATGAGTTAGAGCTCTTGATTGCTTGCAAGTTACTATGAGAGTTACAATATATTACAACAGAATGGTTTGTAAGATCTCCAGTCATCTTGACTGGTGCAAGGATGGCCTGTAACTCTGCAGTGAAGATCGAGGCTGCTGGAGAAAGACTGTCAAATGTAGTCTTCCTTCAGCTCACTACCGAAAAGCCCACACCATTTTCAGATTTCGAACCATCTGTATATATTGCATCTGATCATTGGTACTTAGAAGTGTGTTGAAGAAATCTCTCTGACTTCTGCTTTGAATCTCTCCCCTTTCCCAATTCCAACCAAATCCACCTGGACTTGACTGGTCCAAGGGGGGGTATTGGGGAGTTCCAACATCTAGAACTTTAGTGAGAAATAAATTAAAATCTTCCACAAGCTTCCTCATTCTCCAACCATAAGATCAGCTATCTTCAAGGGGGTTGAAAACCTATCTGGATGTAGGAGATCCCAGAATCCTTTGTAGTCTCGTGTAGTAAATCAGATTCATGTAATCCCAGTGTAATGAAAGAGATGGCTCTCCACTCCACTGAGTCCAACATCCGGAGAACAGTGGGAGTTACAGATGAATAAGCCTCACATCCATAGTCAAGTTTACTATGAATAAGCGCTCGGTAAAGCCGCAGAAGTGTTGCTTTTGTAGCTTTCATCTTTAACTGTTTTATGTGAGGCACCAACATCCGGAGAACAGTGGGAGTTACAGATGAATAAGCCTCACATCCATAGTCAAGTTTACTATGAATAAGCGCTCGGTAAAGCCGCAGAAGTGTTGCTTTTGTAGCTTTCATCTTTAACTGTTTTATGTGAGGCACCCATGTAAGTCTTGGAGAAAATGCAATGGGTTTCCTCCTAAATAGAGGGAAGGATGGAACTTTTCTCGTTTGTAGAAAGGCATAGCCATGGTCTTGCTTAAAGAAAATTTGAACCCATGGTGTATTGCCCACTGCACAGCCTGATTTATTGCAGTCTGCATGTGTCCTTGCACATTCTGTAAGCTTCCTCCTGAGCAGTACAGTGTAAAGTCATCCACATACAGATTACACGAGACAGAACTTGGAACGACCTTTATAGTGTCATTTATAACGGTAGCATATAGGGTCACACTTAAGACACTCCCTTGTGGGACCCTTCCAGCTGATCTTCCAGGTTAGAGAATCTTCCTGTCAACAAGGAAGCTTTGTATGAAGGTAGGTAATGCTCCTCTTAAACCAATGTCATACAGCTTCATGAGTATGCCATGCTTCTAAGTAGTATCGTAAACCTTCTCAGAGTCAAAGAAGACTGCTAACATGTGACATCGCTGTGCAAAGGAATTCTGTATAGCAGTTTCCAGCCTCATAAGTGCATCTGTGGTCGATCTCAATTTTCTAATCCCAAATTGATATGGGGTCAGCACAGTTTCCTTTTCTACAATGTCAACCTGAAGTTACTATTTTCTCCCTCAGCTTGCAGATGCAGCTGGTAAGAGAATAAGGTCTGTAATTTCCTGGTGTGGAAGCATCCTTGCCAAGTTTAGGGACAGGAATGATTATAGCCTCTTTCCATGTGACTGACACTCTACCCTCCCTGTAGATTGTATTGAATAGGTCCAACAAGAACTTTTGGGAGCTCTCCGGTGAGATATCATTTAGTATGGAATATCATCACTTCCTGGGGCCATCTTACAGCAGAGCCGCAAAGCAGAGTCCATCTCCTTGCGCAAAATTGGCAAGTTGCATGGAAGTTCTGCTGCAGTCCTACTGAAGAATGACATTGGGTGTCGTTCCTGTTCAGCCCAAAGAGTGGAGAATCAGGCAGTGTAAGATGCTCCAGGAGATCTCTGCTACGGATTAAGCTCGCTCATTTGCAACATCTGTTTAGTCTGTCAGGATTATGGCATCTATCTTCTGAGCATGGATGTGCTCTTTCTAGCAATCTTAGGCACCTTGCCTCATACCCATGCAAAGGGAGGCCCATAGTTAATTGAGAAGACACACTGTCTCTACGACTTCCATCTAGCCTCCTTATCACTCGTCTGGCCTTGGCTCAGGTGTTTTTATAATGGATCAAGGCTACATCACTGGAGCGTCTTTTGAACTGCCTTAACTACCTTTGCTCTGACAGCTTGTTGGCATTCATCAGACCACCATGGTTCCAGAGGTCGACGGTATTGCCCGCTATTTTTGGGAATAGATGCTTATGCTGCAAGGTGAATTTGTGATGTGAAGTGATTAACAGCATCTTGAAAACACTGGAAATCATCCACAGACCCTTGCAATACTGCAGTTGATCCAAAAAGATTGTAGTCTGCATGTTCAAGTCACCACTTCTGCACTCCATTGGCTAGAATACCATTAACCTCCTCCGAAATTTTTGAAAAGTGGTAGCTTCCATGTAAGTCTTCCACGTGAAATTCAACTGTGGTCAACCAATTGACAGGTCAATGTTGGAGAATGACCAGTTTGAATTTGGAACAAGGGCTCCAAGGTCTTTCCTCGAGGATTGCACAAAGTGTCTCCCCAGAGGTGATGGCGACCAAGAGTAGAAATGGATCAGGCAACTGCCCAAGTATATCTTTCAAATCATCTATGCTGAGATAATGTGGAGGAAGGTAGATGGATACAACAGTGTAAGGTCGTGTTAAACCTATTCTCACAGCCCTCACCTGCAGTATTGTCTTGAGGTGGATGGACTGGAAGGGAATATCCTGACATACCATCAATGAGGTCCATTATCAAAGCTCCCATAATGGGCTTGAACTTGGAATCCTCTCAGGGAAATCAGACGATTTTCCCTGATCATAATGTCTTGTACGCATACACAAATTGGATTACATGAAGCTATCAGCTGTTGCACTCTTCCCATTTTGCATGAATTCCCTGATAGTTCCATTGGATTGGGGTATCCAGTTCTTCAGGCTAACAAACAACCTCTCCATAAGGTGTTTGGCTGCAGCTGTGGTTAAGGCCCGCCCCATACCTTTAGGTTGTTTCTTTCCAGCATCTTGGGAGTACCTTTTAAAGGGTTCTTTACTCTGTGGAACTAGTTTCTATAGGCTTACTTTGGACAGACTTTGGATTTCTTTGCCGTGGCAAAGGAGGGACCTGAGCCTTTGGTTCAGGAACATTTTATCTAGCAGCAGAGGCCTCTGTGGACATGTTGGCAGTTGGGGCTGTCATTGTTGAGGCTTCTGGAGCCCTGCCTGATGGCTCCAAAGACCCCACTCTGGTAGTCTTTTCAACAGGCTCTTGTTTTACTCGGGAAAGGGTGTACCTGGGCCTTTGCTTCAGGGGCATTCTGCCTAGCAGCAGAGGACCTTGTGGATGTGGTGGTAGCTGGAGCTTTCACTGTTAAGGCCTCTGGAGCCTTGACTGATGGTTCCAAAGACCTTACTTTGGGAGGAGTCTCCTCAACAGACCCCTCACTCCTACTCCGTTTCTGGTGGAAAAACTCACCAGAGGCAGTTTCAGAGATGTAAAGGTAGTGGCAGAGTGTGTGATGTAAGAAGTATTGGAGGACAAGGGATGATGGGAAGAATGGACTAGAACCGAAGCAAAGGACTTAACTTGCTGTGCAAACAGCAAGCAGGCATGTTGCTTTGCCTCTGGAAAACTTCATAAGCTTCTTTGCAGTGGTAACAGCATATTGGACATGGACACATACCATCTCTTTGATGACCTGTTGTACCACACTTTACACACACTCTTGTCCATTTTCCTTAAAACGGCAAGAGTTTGCTCCATGCCCATAAGGTCTCAGGAAAAGACAATTCCCTTACACTGATTGAGTGTTCTGTGAGGAGAACATGACACTTAAGCCCCAGGAATGTCGCATATTGCATGCAGATGGTCACTCTTGCTTGGTGACAAAACCTTAACTAACAGGATACCGATACCATCTTGCTGTGGGGTGATGCGAGGATCACATTGACACACCTGGGAAGCCAGGAAACCATTACAATTCCCATTCTTGCCCTTTGGAAGCTGGAAAGGTTCCAGAGTGACATGTGACATTCCAGAGGGATTGGCCAGGGGATTGCATAGGTTGTCAGGGAGAGAGCTAGTTGTAAAAGTTATATAAATTAGAATTCTTCATTTCCTCACCCCCCCCCCCCCCCCCCCCCACCATGGAGTCCAACAAGGGGAAGCTATTGTTGGGATTCAAAATCTCCTAACAGCCACAGAGGTATTGAGGAAATATACTATTAGAGTGCTGATGGCAGTCGCAGGACCTATGGGTTACCGACTGGACAGTGCCTGCTTGACGCTAGCCATATTTGACCAGCCAATTGGCTTGACCAGGCCTTGATCAAGCCACCTGTCTAACCAGAATAGAGGACCAGAAAGGACTCCTGTCCTGGACTCCTGTCTCCTGGTAATATGGGACGCCATGCACGGCAAACATATATGGGAGAGTTCTCCCTTAGTCCAAGTTGGAATGAACCAGGGGTGGGTGCACCATCCCCTCTCATAGGCCTTGGTGCACCAGGAAGCCATTTTTTCTCATCCCTCACTGGTGACCCCTCCAGTATGGGTAGACCTCTGGTCCAGCTCACTAGATCATTGGGATCTCAAGCCCCCCACTGGTTGATAACAGACTCCTTGGTGATTAAGCACTTGTAGAGCCATTTATGTGTAAATACAATAAATAAACTTATATTAATGTAGGTATGGCATGTATTCTTGTCATCCGTGCCAATTGGGTTAATGGAATAAACTGTTTGATTTTGACTTTGTAAGGAATATTTATAGTGTAAGGAGAAAAGAGTTAATTGCTTATTGCTCAATATTTCCTGCAGGGCACATAAGGGTTCGAGTAAGTGCCAGCAGGTTACAGATACTGGTGGCTTCCGGTGCCCTCTGAAGGTAGGATTAAGGGAAAGCTATGAGTTAGTATTCCAGTTATGGTTTTAAGAATATATTCTACACGTAGGCACATGGATTTTTCGAGAATCCGTTAATGGCTAATTCAGCAATTAAATGATTGTTTAATGGCATAAATCATATCTTGATCTGAATGTATATATTCAATATTTATGTTTCCATCATTTAATTAAAAGCAGAAATAAGAATAGTAACTAGCCCGGCCTTTTGTCTCAACATGCATACATATATAATTATATTTACACATATACATGTGTGTATCAGTGTGGCCACTTACCTAGAAATCAGGGAAAAAGGGAATTTCATAAAAAGAAAAAAAACAAACTCAAAGCCAGGGAAAAAATGAATTTGTGCACAGATGTCTTACAAAATGTCGAGATCGCGTGTTTTTCCCCCACGCTTAGTCAACGGATAAGAAAAAGAACCTTATTTCAGAAATAAACAGATTTCAACAAAGATTCCTATGGTGATGTGAACATCAATGTAAGTTTATCATATTATGTCAATTTTGTGCAAATTTTTCTTGAATACAATGATTACTTTTCGGTTAAAATGTCACTGTTCTGTTACTTTATTCAGTTATTATAAAACCAAAAATGACAAAGTTTGTGTAGGTGTGACTGACCACTAATTACTGACTAAACAGCCATCCCCTTCCAGTGAACTTCAGAGAAATATTGCAGCAAGAAAGATGGATTAGCATGGATGCAGGTCATCTCTTCGTGGCGTGAACTAATATTACTTTAAACGAACAGTGAAAGTATCTATTAACTTTATTTGTATTAATAGATATTGATAATTCAACAAATTAAATGACTGCTTTCATCTTATTCAGAAAAAAATATCCATCATACAGGTCACTTAGTACTTGGTACATAACTGTTTTCTATCTCTTCTTAGTTGTAGAAAATTTAATTTTAGGTGTATAAGAAATATATTGAAAACTTGCTTCAAATTATTCCAGATAAGAACAGCTTCTCAAATCAGATCTGAAACTGATATATCTTAAAATACTCCTTTATTTTTTTTCAATTTCTAAATTTTTTTCTGAAAAAAAGTCTTCTGTACTAATATTATCTACTACCACTAGCTTCTTTTCACATATTCACCAT
>NC_061846.1:14272021-14274521 GCF_019202785.1 Penaeus chinensis | reverse complement strand
TGTAAACTATTATATCCGTGGTTTCATGAAGTTAGTGAACAGTGACTCAACATCGAAACTTGCCGTCGTGATAGATTGTTGAAGCTTGAGAGATGTAATTTAATTTAAAAAGGTAGTGGAATTTTCATTTGTGTACTGATTGGTGGTTAGGGCAGGGATGGGCAAACTGCGACCTGCGGAGCCTGCAGCAAATTCGATTTTTTTTTTTTTTTTTTCCTTATTTTTGTTAAAGTCAACATGTTTATATTTGACCCAAGGCTGACATTTTTAGTTTTAAAAAATCTACTCCCTATTTTCCAATGGTTATATACTGTCTGCACATGAGTATGATCTTACGCATGCGCAGTTACTGTTGATGGTCGTTTGCACAACAACACCATTTCTCCAACCCTACGAACAATGCCTCCTAAAACGTAAAATTGAGGAGTGCCGCGCATCTAATGAAGAATGGACACAAGTATTTCTTCGCCAGTTCTAAGAATAAAGCGGTGTGTTTACTGTGCTAGGAGACAATTGCTGTGTTAATGGATTACAATTTGAAGCGACACTACCAAACCAAACAAAACACGTGGATTTTGACCGCAACATGACCGATGAAGAACGGAAGGAATAGGCTGTGGAATATGTTACATCATTAGACAGGCAACAAACTCTATTTAATAAGCAATAATCAATTCACGATACTGCTTTGAAGGCAAGTTTTATGGTGGCACACCGAATTGAAAGACGTAACAAACCATTCTCAGATTGCGAGTTAATAAAACAATGCATTATGGACTACGCAAGTGCTGTATGCCCGGAAATGAAAGATAAATTCGAAACACTTCATTATTGAAAACTGTCCTGAGACGCATAGAAATAATCAATGAGGAGTTGACTCAACAGTTGAGGGATGCCTGTAACGATATTGTATGTCATTCGTTAGCACTAGATGAGACTACAGACATTCAAGATACTGCACAGTAACTAATTTTCGTATGTGGCGTGGTGGAGAATCACTGAAGAATTGTTGTCACTGAAGAAGGTGGCGGATCTAGTGGTAAGTGTAGTAAACACCATCAGGGCAAGAGCACTCACTCACAGACAATTCAAATCCCTACTGGAGGACATGGAGTCTGAGCATGGGGATGTTCTCTACCACAACAATGTTTGATGGCTCAGTCTTGGCAAAGTACTGAAACAAGTGTGGGACTTACGAAAATAAATTTGTCTCCTTCTCGATATGAAAGGGATTGCTTGAGAATTTGTTACAAAAAATGGATTGTGATGAGTGGAAATATGAACTTAAGTTTGCAGCTGACGCTGAAAAGTTGAATGAGCTAAATGTGAAATTGCAGGGAAAGGAACTTTTGGTTCATGAAATGTATAAGCATGTCAAATCTTTGCAAGCAAAATTATCCTTCTTTTCAAGGCAAGCATGTTCAAGTTCACCCATTTTTATTGTTGGGACAGGAGAAAGTGCCTGTAAATGTGTGCTCAAAAATTAAGTATCAGTTGAGAAGTTTGACTGAAGAGTTTGAAAGAAGGTTTGAGGATTTCAGACAGACTGAGTTTAAATTCTACTCATTAACTTCTTTTTCTGCTGATGTTGATGCAGCACCTAATGAATTACAGCTTGAATTGATAGACGTTCAGTCTGATCACTCATTGTTCCACTCCCTACCATTAGTAGAGTTTTACAAGTCAGTCTGTTTAATTCTTTCCATGTGTAAGAAATTTTGCTGCCAGATTATTCTCTATTTTTAGTTCCACTTACATCTGTGAGCAGAGTTTTCCCTGCATGAAGATAAATAAATCGAGGAACAGCTCCATGGTGTCAGACACAAACTTATATACAGTGATGAATTTCTACCAGCAACCTAGTGCCAGACTTTAAAATAATTGTAAAGCAGAATTGTGACCTGAAATATTTTTCACATTAAATTGCTTGTGCTGGATTAGGAATTTGTTTTTATTGACCATGCTCTCTTAGAGCGTACCGTCCTATTTTAAAAGGTGCGGCCTTTTGAAGTTTCTTGGCCAACTGATACGGCCCTCGCTCTGAAAGATTTGCCCACCACTGTGTTAGGGGGATATGATAAGAACAAATTTTGCAGTGTTGTAGATAAATGTACCAATCGAGGAAATAATGGGACTTGTAGGAATGTTAGGTTTATGATCTTTGGGGTGTCCATAGAGCAGACCACGTCTGGAGCCAGAAGTCATAAGAAAATTCCAAGTATAACAAATGATGCTTCAGTAGTTATTCATGTGAACTGTATATGGTCACCGAGAATATTCATGATCTTTAGCTTATAAACACACTTGTTTAAAATTACAAAACACTCTGACCCAGGTTTGGTAATTACTATTGTTTTATCATTCGTAAGTGCCTGCAGACGAGATGAAGTAGTTTTGAATCATGTGACTGTTTAACCTGACGTGAAGATTTCTAAAAAATGTTGGCGTTCGTGGTAATATTGTCTATAACATTATTTTGATTTATTTATTATCATTATTA
>NC_061846.1:14257021-14269521 GCF_019202785.1 Penaeus chinensis | reverse complement strand
TATATATGTATATATATATATATATATATATATATATGCATATATGCATATGTGTGTATGTTCATATATATTTATTTATATATATATATATATATATATATATATATGAATATCTATGTGTATATATATTTCTCTATATGTACGTATATATGTATGTATATATATGAATATGTATAAATAAACACACATACACACACATATATGTAGTGTGTGTGTGTGTGTGTGTGTGTGTGTGTGTGTGTGTGTGTGTGTGTGTGTGTGTGTGTGTGCGTCCGTGCGTTATATAGGCATATATAATAGGCATATCTAGACTAATAATTCATCTTCATAAGTGTGAGGCAAGGTTTTCGGTTTCGCCATGTACATGTCTGTGCCCAGAGAGCGGGTGAACAAGACGAGGCAGCATTGTCTCTCTGGCTCTTTGCACCTCCCTCATATTCGCTGGAGTTTCCGAGTCTCTTGACGCAATTAGATTTTCTCTGTCGTTGAGTCGAGCTGTTTCGCTTAGTCTTGCCCTGGAGATGAATCTCGGTGTTCAGCTGTAGACCATGAGCGTGTGATATCCTTATTTGTTTTTGTCATATTTACAGCTGATTTATCTAAGGGACCCTGCTTATTGCCATGGACTTTATTAAGAAGATCGCACTTGAATTAGTTGACATAGTTGATCCATGACGAATAATTATATGATAAAAATCCTCAAGTTATCTCTCCATTACGTGTAATAAATGGTATATCAAAACATTTTATAACTATGAATTTGATGATTGAATGTGGAGGCTTACAATAGTTATAGGGCTAAAACACCGTATAATCGAAGGTACAACACTAGCACACGGAACCATCCATTGTCACTATACCGCGGTCATGCCAGGCGAGAGAAGCTGTTTTCACCCAATAACTGCCCATCATTATTAGAAGCTAGAAAGCGAAAGCATTGCTGTGATCAAATTCCGTTTATGCAATGGGTGTTCAACACCCACATCTGACCAAAGTCTCGTCCTTACTGAGGCAGATTCCATATTAAACAAACAATACGATACTGAGAAACTGAGTTTAAGAAAATAAACATTGAGAGAAACCAAGAGTTGTAAGAAAGGAACTAACCCTTTTTTCGTGCCACGTGAAAACAAATGAATGATAATAATAATAATAAATGCAAAAGGTTTATTTAAAATGATGAAAGCTAATGAAAATTAGAACAATGGACACTCAGACTACCGAACTTAATTAAGAATAATAAAAGGACATGGGAAGTTTAAACCACAATAATGAGGCTGAACCTAAAGCGAAAAACAAATATTTGTTGAAAAAGAGAGAGAAAAAAAAACAATATACGCTGCAAAATATATATATAAGTTATACATAAGAGTGAACAAAAAAGATGAGAATAACTGCTTACTGACGGACTGATCAGCAAAGACTGGGAGCTGGTCATCGATCAAATATTTCTTCGCGAAATGCCTTCCATGTGCCAGGGCGGAAATCGCCAGTCGAGCAAGCGTCGTAAACCAAGGTTTGTTTCGGGCAAATAAATAATTAACATTATTTATTAGTATTTTAATAATTCTTAATATCCCCACACTCAAAAAGCATAATTACAGCACACTCACAAAGCAAAATATGAATTCTAGATGCAAAAAGTGTTATATAACTAAAGAAATATACATACATGCATATTAACATAAGTAGATAAATATATAGATAGACACAGACAGATTAATTGCTGTCTGTATATATATGTATACATACACACTTGTGTGTATGTATATGTATATATAGATAGATAGATAGATAGATAGATACACGTATATATGTGTATGTATATGTATGAATATATATATATATATATATATATATATATATATTCATACATACATATATGTGTGTGTGCGTGTGTGTGTATGTATATATATATGTGTGTGTGTGTGTGTGTGTGTGTGTGTGTGTGTGTGTGTGTGTGTATATGTATATATATATATATATATATATATTGGCCCTCATTCCCGTGGAAAAAAAACTGGGCGTGTTAGTGTATTAACAGATATTTGAGGGTCATGGAGGAAATAGATGCCAGAAAGGACCTGTCTTAGAACAGAACATATATATGTACGTATGTGTGTATGTATGTATGTATATGTGTGTATGTATGTGTGTATATGTGTGTATGTATGTATGCACGTATGTATGTATGCATGTATGTATGCATGCATGCATGTATATGTGTATATCGTCTTCTAGAACTCTGTCCTACCACAGGTCCTTTTTGGCATCCATTTTCTCCCTGACATATTCTTCATGTCGGGGTCACACACACACACACACACACACACACACACACACACACACACACACACACACACACTCACATATATATATATGTATATAGATAGATAGACAGACAGATAGATATGTGTATATGTATATATATGTGTGTGTGTGTGTGTGTGTGTGTGTGTGCGTGTGTGTGTGTGTGTAAAGGGTATGAGACCTTAAACATATGGTTTAGCAGGGGTAGTTAAACGGACGGTTGGCTTAACCTCTTTTATTAAGAAGCGTAAGCAACACAGATATTAACACGGATACAAGTCTTCGTAAGGCTAAGTGCTGGGCTGCCCGGAGGGTGGGCGCAGCCAGCCTGACCCGCAGCAATCGGCAAGACTCTCTGAAAGGACTGAGACTGACCTGGGTCATCCTGAGCCTTAAGTACTGGTGTGGGGGCGTGGGGCACGTTGGGGCGCCTGCAGTGAAGCCACGCGTATACATGCTTTTGTACGCCACGTGGAAGCTATTTATACATACTTATATTGCTCGGCCACCTACTCACGCCTTGCCCTCAAGGCGTCTGATATTTGCCTCAAGGGTGACCCAACCTGGCTGGTTCTTGACTTGTAAACACTTCGTTCTTGCGTGTAATGTCCCTGATGCATCTTCGTGGCTGCTCGTCCCTGTCATCGTCTTCATCTTGGTCCCTGGTAAATCCGTTCGTCCTCGACATCCATACGTCCTCGAAGGTCTCGCACAGGTCCTCCTTGACTTCGGTTTCGTCCTCGTAGTCCTCGACCAGGCCTAACTCGGCGGCTTACTCGCCCAATGCACGTTCCTGCAGATCTCATCCAGGTCCTTCTGACGTCCTCGTTGTCCTCGTCAGGATCACGGGCGTCCGGCAGGAAGTGTCCTCTTCGAGCTCCTAAAGGTTGAGTGGATCTGCGGCGTCCAGGCAAGTTCACAGCATTATGGGACGACTGGTACCTGCTCTGGCGAGTTCCTGGTCCTTCACTGGATCGACGGGCGTAATTATCCTAGTCTTTTTCGGTTTCTGGCGATTTCCCGGTGACGATTTTTACAGTGCCCGAAGGTGACCGTTTCTGCAGCAGGGCCTCCTTCGGTACTATGACAAATATCGTGAACAAGACTATACACATAAGGGCCAAGATAGTAAGAGAAAAGAAAGACAACAGAGGAGAGGGGATGTTAAGCGCCACTAGCCGATTATTTATATAATTTGCAGTTTTTATGGTTGAATTTTCGTTATTTTCGTCTTCTCTTTTTTTTTTCATTTTGTGTTTTATTTTCACAAAGTTAAGGGAAAAAATAGGAGAGAGAGAGACGGTAACAGCGGTCCGCATAGACCTAGCTTGAACTGCTTACCGTCTCTGATAGACAGGAGGGTAAATAAGGGAAATGACAAAGGCATCCGCAAGGAATTACTTGAACCAATTGTCGTAACGCAGAGAAGAATGAGAGTGAAAGTGACCTCACACAGACCGCACATGGGTGCCAAACATGGAAATTAACGTTCATTTTACACAAATGCAATAAACTAGTTATAGAAGTAATACAAAATTATTTCAAATACTACACTGAATTTAACATTTAATGATATGCGACAGAATGATGCACTAATGAATGGTGACGTGAAACAATTCGCGAACGAATCTTCTCGGGGAAAAAAATTCTGCCGAGGTAACATGTCAAGCTGCGCATACAGACTTCAATTGACGGGGGGTCTCTGTACCCTAAATTGCCGTACTTTATGAAGCGAAACGAGCTGGGAAAATATTAATAACCCACTCTATCTGCGAGTCTGTGATGGGCGCTCATGCACTGAATGCTCTACGGCTATTTATCATGAATCACAACTCGATGGGATTTACCCAAACATGGCAGCGACGTCAAGGGGGTGAGCGGGATGTGATTAATAAGAGAATCTCAATTCTAGCTTAAACCCTAGTCCTACATTAATTAACGGACCTAACCGCGGGTCACACCGGCTCAAAAAGTTTCCGAACGAACGTGTCGGAGCGCGGATCTTTAGGCATATACGCAACCCCAAGTAATCAGGCATTCTGACACTATGATAAGGGGAAGATCCCTGGCGCTATATAAAAATGTAAGTAAGTCGCGTTACAAGCTCCGCTCTAGCGCCGATAGAACGTGTCACCAATGAACATGCAACGGATGCTACGCGTTATCCTATAATGTAACAATCTCGAAAACAATATACAGGAAATGCCAGCGGTTCTCACATTCATTTCACGTGTCAACCACTCAGAGTGAAAGTGGGGTCAGGTCACACAGCTGTCCCAAGCAGATGTGACTGAAATGTTTCACTTCGGAGGTCAGGTCAAGACGGGAAATGGGTAGTGAGAAAGAAAAGTGATATGATGTTCATGAAAATAGTAAAATCATGAACGCGCTAAATTCGTTGTAATTGAAACAATACTCTCTAATCACGAGAAAAATTAAACAAATACGTAATAAATGAACGATATTCCTGTTGTTTGAACCCATACCGTTGATCACACAGTAATGTCATCTGAGGTCAGCAGTGGAGAGCGTACCATTGCTGCCAATTAGCACTTTAACCTAACAAAACCAGCGCGAGCGTAACTGCACATACAGCTTAACACATTTATGGGGAAGTTTAAGAAAGGAAAAATGGCCCAAATATGTACTCACAACAGGTTCTGAAGACTTTTGCGTGTATGGAAGCGACTGGTCCGAGCGGTGACCAGGTTTCGGAGACGGTGAGTCCATTGTTGTGTGCCAAAAGGACACAACTCCCCGCTGCTACCAGAATGTAAAGGGTCTATATTAACCTTAAACATATGGTTTAGCAGGGGTAGTGAAACGGACGGTTGGCTTAACTTCTTTTATTGAGAAGCGTAAGCAACACAGATATTAACACGGATACAAGTCTTCGTAAGGCTAAGTGCTGGGCTGCCCGGAGGGTGGGCGCAGCCAGCCTGACCCGCAGCAATCGGCAAGACTCTCTGAAAGGAATCAGACTGACCTGGGTCATCCTGAGCCTTAAGTACTGGTGTGGGGGCGTGGGGCACGTTGGGGCGCCTGCAGTGAAGCCACGCGTATACATGCTTTTGTACGCCACGTGGAAGCTATTTATACATACTTATAGTGTGTGTGTGTGTGTGTGTGTGTGTGTGTGTGTGTGTGTGTGTGTGTGTGTGTGTGTGTGTGTGTGTGTGTGTATGCATGTGTGTATATATATATATATATATATACACATGCGAGAATCCCTGTAATCGGTGAGCGGATGTTAGAAAGTCGAACTGTACGGAAAGTATTTCTTAGCGTTGTGACCCTCCCAGCAAAAAGCCAGATTTCATTTTTTTATAACTTATTTCTGGTTTATTTTCTTGATTTAGATTATCATCTATAAATGGCAAGTGTTGTATAAATTAGATGAAATGTAGAATTGAGAAGAAATATGTGTGTGTGTGTGTGTACCATTATCATCATCATCATCTTCAGCCTGAATTGATCCACTGCAGGACGAAGGCCCCTCCCAATCTTTTGCAACTTTGTGGGGTTTTTTTGTTGTTGTTGTTTCCAGTCTTAACTCCCAAATTTCGTTATTTCGTCACGCCATAATTTCATAGGTCTGACCCTTGGCCTCTTTATGTTAACTTTCTTTTTCCATTTTTCGTCCCTGTCTCCGACATATATGACCTGCCCATTGCCATTTTCTCTTTTTGATGCTCCTGAGTTTCTTTAATTTTAGTTTGTTACTTGATCCACGATGCCCTCATTCGATCTCTTAGGTTAAGTCCTGAGAGGATGCATTGGTTAAAGACTTTTCTCTTGAAACATAATGGCAAGGAGCCTCTTAATATGCTACTGCATCTATCGAAGGCGCTCCAGCCTAGAATGATGCATTGCTTAATTTTCTCTTTGCTAGAGGTGTTTGTCTGTACGGTATAAATACTTATCCACTATCTCTAACGCTTCGCCTTGCACATGCATCTGTTCGAATTGAACTTGGTTGTTGAACATGATCTTAGTCTTTTTCTTGTTCATCCTAAGTCAGACTTTCAGATTTTCTCTTTTCAGATGGTTTATTAGTTGCTGAATATCATTTGCAGATTCACTGAAGAAAACAATATCATCTGCAAATCTTAGATTGTTTAAGTATTCGTCTCTTATTTTGATACCCTTCCATTCTAGCTTCTCGAATATTGATTTCCTCAAGGCAAGCTGTAAACAGTTTTGGTGAGATTGTATCGCCCTGTCTAACACCTTTTTTAATTGGTATTTCAACGGTTTCCGTGTGGAGCTTGATGGTTGCTGTCCCATCTTTGTATATGTCTTCCAATATTTTACAATATACCTCCTCTACTCCCTATCTTTGAATAGCTTCTAGTACTGCTGGTGTTTGTACAGAGTCAAATGTTTTTTCGTAATCGATGAATGCCATACACAGGGGTTTCCTACATTTATTATTTCTTCTCTTATTTAGGCTGGTAAGAATCCAGACTGTCAGATGCAAATTGTGATGACCTTTGTGAACAGTTTGTAAGTAACTTATAGGTCGGTAGTTTTTTAGATCCTTTCTATCCCCCTTTGTATATATCAAAATAATTGTTGCATTGAGTTTTTCCGTTGAGGACGCATTTGTTAAAAAAAATGCTAATTTCACTGTTGTAATTTCTTCTGCCTTTAAGCGCTTTTATTATTTCTTTTGTTGTGACGTTGGGTTTTACTGTAGTTACCGCGTTTGCTTCTATCCCTGGCTGTTCATTTGAGCTGTATAGATTCTGGTAAAAGTCTTCCACTACTCTTATGGTTTTATTCTTATTACATGTTGCTTCTCCATCTGGTTTCTTTATTACATTTGATTTCTCCCTATTCCGAGTTTCCCTTTAGCTGTTTTCATGCTGGTACTTGAGATAACTGTTTTATTTATTATTTGAGCACTGAATTTCCGTACATCTTCCATCTCCTTTTTATTTATAGTCTTTGTGTGTATGTATATATATATACATATATATATATAAATATAATTTTAATCTACAACTTCTTAATTCTCCACCCCCCACCTTCGAATTCTTAACCTTTTATTGATTAACGTCATACTCCACATCACTCAATCAAGCAGCAGCAACGCAGGACTACCCAGTCGTTTGCCGACTGGGGATCCTCTCCAGCTCCCCTGTAGAACTCCACATAACCTATAACATGCAGTCATAACAGTAGGCACTCACACCCACTCAACTAATCCATGTAGTAGATGTACAACCCATCCACTACACATATACACACATATATGTTTCTGTGTTTTAAGAATAATATCCCCCCCCCCCCCTCTCTCTCTCTCTCTCTCTTTTTCCATAGTCGAATCTCCATTTTGCTCATGTTCTGACTCGCATGACTGCCTTCTATAATTGCAATCCCATAATCACAGGTAAGTGAATCAATACAGGCAAGTTTGTAAGATGCTCCGTCCTTAAAACCCCAGTTTATAAATTTATTAGTGTTGATACCACGACCATTAGGAGGACATGAAGCAGCCAAAATAACAAGCCTATGCCTACTAACTCGATTAGTTTATGCCATCTTGTGCAGACTTGACTGAGATTAGTCCTTACCTACTGTAGTACCCAACCGCAGCATTAACTTCCAGGTGACAGCTGAAACTTCTCGCCCTGGGCAGAAACGAACCGCCGACTCCTTGGAAGAAAATTCCACATGCTACAACTAGACAAGCCCAGAGGCAAACCGTGGTAAGGATAAATCAGATATGCGAAGCTGAGCCTCACCCGGGCTGTGCCTATAAGGGGAGCCTAGCCTGTGCCAACTAATGACAACTCAAACGTGTACTAGCGTTGACTTGACTAAATTAAGTCTTTACCCACTGTGTCCAACCACAGCAGTAACCTTTAGGTTACAGCTGAAACTTCTAGCTCCTGGGCAGGACACAAAGCCCCAACCCCTCTGATGAGTGGCCGATATGTTAACACTGTACTAGCCTGGAGTCTGAATACGTGATAAGAAGGATAAGGATAAGTCCGATATGCGAAGCTGAGCTTCGCCCGGGCTATGCCAATGAGGGGAGCCCGGCCTGTGTCGACTAATGCCGACTCGCTAACGTGTGTCAGCTGGTGCTGACTCGTCTTAGTCCTTACCCGCCGTGGTGCCCAGTCACAGCAGTAACCTCCAGGCGACAATTGCAACTTCTCGCGCCTGGGCTGGGCGCGAACCGCCGACCCCTCGGATGAGAAGCCGACACGTTACCACTGTACTAGCCCGGAGGCTGTGATAAGAAAGGACACGTCAAATATGCGAAGCTGCGCCTCGCAGAGGCTACGTCAGTGAAGGCAGCTCGGCCTTTACCGAAAATGATGAATCAAACAACGTATGCCATCTGGTACTGACTCGACTGAGTTTAGTTTTTACCAACTGCGTTGTCCAACCACAATAATAACCTCCAGGTGACAGTTGAAACTTCTCGCACCTGGGCTGATGCCATAGTAACAGTGCCGCCAAATTTATACTCTGAGATGTGTCAAAGTGGCCATATCTCAACTGTGATTGGCTAATCTACACTACACGTTGGAGTTGGCGGAGTTGATGGTCTATCCATTTAACATAGATGAAATTAATGCTGTGCAATGTGGAATAGCCAATCCATTAGGTATTCTGAGGGTAACTTCTGACTTTATTTGTACATTTTTGTATTATTTATAAAGCCTTAAACATTACATAAAAACAAGGAATGATCATAGTTCAGTGAGATGTGGTTGAGTATATATGAGTGGTGGTGTTATATTTTCTGTGAGTGGTAGTGCTCTGAACCATCAGGTGTGGTTTGGATGATGTATAGTTCTTGTTTGCATTTGGTCCCAAATACTTTCTGTATGCACGTTTAGTGGATTAATGCTGTATAATCTATTCTGTTGTGCCGTGCACTCAGAGAAGAGCTTTCTTTTGTACTGAATTTTGTGTGTTTGCAACCAGTGCTAGAATTGGTCTGACAGTGGTTTTGTATAGTCTGAGCTTTGTTTGTGGTGAGTAGCATGAGAATCGTCTTAGTTTGGTGAGTTCTGTTTGCTCGTGTGATTCTTTTTTACGCATGAGGTGAAACCTGTGTGAAGTGAAACCCAAGAATGTTTCCTTTGTTTGTGCAAGGGATGTTGGAGTTGTTAATTGTAATGGGTCGTGAGTTTGTGCTGTATTTTTCAATGGTGCTCAAAGGTGTTGATGTTCTGTATAGATTTTTCAGTTGTTCGTTTCATGATATGTTGTGATTTTGAGGGGTGTGAGATTATCTGTGTGATATTATTTGCATATGAAAAACATTTCTTGTAAAGTGTATGATCTAGCAGATTGGCTGTGTACAGGATATAGAGAGTTGGCGATAAAACACTTCTCTGTGGTATTCCACTTCTGGGGTGGAACAGGGTGCCTAGGTGGGTATCCAGGCATACTGTGGCAGTCCTGTAATCCAGGAAGCTGCAGAGGAGGAGCATGAGGTGTATCAGGAGTTGAAATAGTGTTAATTTGTCTTTGAGACTATCATGCCAGACTTTGTCAAAGACCTTGCTGACGTCTTGTAGAATGAAGTTAATCTGAGTGCTCTCGGTCCTCCTGTGTGGGCAGAAGCCATATTGCCTAGTATTATGTCTGTAGTTGTTTTCCAGGTGTGTGATGAGTTTGCATGTAATTGTACTAAATAGCAATTTCCCAGGAACCTGGTAGCAATGAGATGAGGCAATAATTCTTGTGCTGACTTCCTGTTTTGGTATAAGGGTGAAAGTGACATTTTAAAATTTATCGAGAAAATATCCTGTAGCCACAGTACCGAGGAATCTAAAGTGTGTGGACGACAGGTTCCTTGATGACCACAACATGTGTTTTGATGTGTTTTGTTGTTATAATTACCTTGAGACCTGTGCCAGCGGAGTTACCCCACGAATTGGAGAGTTTAGGCTCCGCAGGATGAGTGCAACCTTTACTAGGTAAGTTGGGAAACAACCCCCTTGGGCAAAGACCGCATGGAGCCAGGAAGCACCCCTGCAGCCGTGTAGAGCTTGAAGAAGGCAAGATTATTTGGGTTAGGATGCCCTGGCCTCAAGGGATTTTATTCTCTCGTGATTGCTATCAAGTGTATTACTCTCATGATTTGTGTATATGTATTGCTTGCATAATTTTCTCCCTCCCATTCCAGTCTATACCTTTTCCGTTATATTGTAACGTGAAACAACATCCACAGTTAATCCTCAGTCTATATCTAGAACAGATAGTTCAGATTCAATGTCACTTTCACTAAAACTTATTTCTCTGTCGGGAAATTACCTTAGGAGGGGGTGTTGGGGTATATGTATACATATGTATGTGCATATATGTATACATATATGTTTACATACATATGTATGTTTACATACATATGTATGTATACATACATATGTATGTATACATACATATGTATACATATATATGTATGCATTTAAATGTATACATACATATATACTTATATATACATATATATATGTATTAATATATATACACGCCGCCATTCGTCGTCCTTTCAGCTGCACGAACTGCCTCCAAGAGTCATGTCAGAATGTTTAATTGGCGACGTCATTTTTAGTTTTTCAGCATACTGATTTTTCAATATTTTAATTTTTAAATTCTTGTTATTTTTAACCAGCTTTGTATATATAAAATATTATAATATATAGTAGAGATTAAGCCAACCAAGGGAGGGAGAGAGAGAGAGAGAAAGAGAGAGAGAGAGAGAGAGAGAGAGAGAGAGAGGAGGGGGAGGGGAGGGAGAGAGAGAGAGGGGGGGAGAGGAGAGAGAGAGAGAGAGAGGTGGGGAGGGGAGAGAGGGAGAGAGAGAGAGAGAGAGAGAGAGTAAAGAGAGATATAGAGAGAGGTGGGGTGAGGGAGTGAAAGAGAGAGGGGGGATAGGGGAGAGAGAGAGAGAGAGAGAGAGGAAGAGAGCTAATATATTTACATATTCTTGCATATAAGCCCATGTAAATCATCAGGAAAAACTATAAAACATTTATATTAGATTTAGACTTTTGCCTAGAGGAAGAACGAAAGAAAAAACGACAATTTAGCGGAAATCTAACCTGGGATAATCCCTCAGACAATGGTTATAAGTGTTAAGGAATATAAGGGAGCTTTAAAAGGATAATGGACAGTTACATGAAAATAGGCAGATTAAGAGAACTGCGGCTTCGGTAGTTTTTTTAACGGGCCGTTATTAAGAGTGCGTCTCTCTCTCTCTCTCTCTCTCTCTCTCTCTCTCTCTCTCTCTCTCTCTCTCTCTCTCTCTCTCTCTCTCTATATATATATATATATATATATATATATGCAGCGTGTGTGTGTGTGTATGTGTGTGTGTGTGTGTGTGTGTGTGTGTGTGTGTGTGTGTGTGTGTGTGTGTGTGTGTGTGTGTGTGTGTGTGTGTGTGTGTGTGTGTGTGTGTGTGTGTGTGTGTGTGTGTGTTTGTATGTGTGTGTATATATGTATGCATGTATGTTTATATATATATATGGTAATTCCTTTTCCCTAAGCCAGCTTGATAAAGTGCAATATTCATGTGGGAATAGTTAGACTTTCACACACAGAACAAGTAATTTATATGTTTTTTCAACCTCGTGAACAGGCGTAGCTGGTGATGATCGGTTGTTTTGTGTTAGTTGGAGAATTTTTCTTTTGGGATTAAACGTTCCTGTTGGCCTAGTCCAAAGTTCACAAAATCGATTAAATAGTTTGGACAGCTTATCTTTTTCCCCCAACTTCTTTTCCTGCTTACCCTTTGTGCCACATTTATAAAACATGCATTTTGATGCTCTCTTATGAAAATGTATTATAGCATCATTGGCGTTTGTTTTTCGAATGAGGAAATGGTGTCAGTGAATTTAAAAGAAAAAAGACTGAATCACTGCTTTCTGCTTCAGAAATTGGTATGGTGACCGTTTCATCGGCTACGTTTCATTTGTAAGCACTGAAGTTATCCGAAAGAAATAGCATATAGCAGTAACTCATTTATTTGAGAAGTTTAAGGTGGCAATTAACGTACAATTCTTATAGTTCACTTATTTTGTGAAAGCACAATATCTGACAATTTCACTTGACTGAATAGATGAACGGCAGCAAGTCAAAAACAGGGAATAGCTGTCGTCTACATAAATGTAACCATTTTTGCGACGTTCATGTTGTTAAAGTAAGATTTCGTTTAGATA
>NC_061846.1:14252021-14254521 GCF_019202785.1 Penaeus chinensis | reverse complement strand
TGCAGATCCTGGTGGAGACTGGGGGTCTTGAGCAAGAAGTTCGCCTCCTGAAGGGCTAGCAAAGAGGGCGAGCAAGTCATCTTCTGACTGTAATCTTTCAAGGACCTCTAGAGGAGGACTCGATGATGCCAGACCCACCCTAGGATCAGTGCCAAACAATGCTTTGAATGAGGTGCGCTTGACACCGGAATGCTGAGTAGAGTTCTTTTGTGTTGAACAAAGGCCAACAGACCAATCGTGTGTCTTGTTGTCTGCCATCCATGCATGCAACATGTCCTTGATGTCACCATTGGCTCGTTCTACTGAAACCTGGCTTTGTGGATGTCTTGGTTTACCATGGACCATGAGTTGTGGCCAAAGTTCTTTCAACTCTGAGATGACTTTAACTGTGAATTCAAAACCATTGTCACTTGGCAGTATGGCAGGAGCTCCAAAGAGAAGGAATAGTTGAAAGGCAACTCAGCAGCTCTCTTTGATGTAAGTGCTCGAAGTATGACAAACTTCGTGAGGTGGCACTGGTAGACCATGATCCACTTGAACTGATCCTGAGGCAATGACTGCATATCCACAAGGTCAACTTCGCCACGGGAGTTGAATTCACTGCTCAAGAGGGCTTCATAACAATCCCAGCAGTCTAATAATTCAAAAGCTTCTTTTGTGATGTTAGCACTGGTAGACCGTGATCCACTTGAACTGAGTCTGAGACAATGGTTGCATATCCACAAGGTCAACTTGACCCAGCAGTCTTATTTCGCTTCCTCTTTTCTTGACAAGTGATGCAATAGGACTTGAATAATAAAAAAAAACAACTATCTTTGTGGTGTTAGCATACTTTGCCTTAAGTTTGCACTTCATTTTGCCACGTCCCCCATGCCCTGTTGCAATGTGTACCCTCTTGATGGTGCCATAAGTATCCTCAATGATCACATAGTAGACTGGTGGTTCATCTAAAATTTGGCGTTTCTTGATCAGCTTTTCAATGTCTCCACACTGTGAACAACTTCGTACCTGCAGAGAATAAGGTTATGAATAATGCAAATAAATGCAGTAGTGCAAAAGTTTATCAATACCAAATTTCCACAGTACATTGACTTTAGTAAATGAATATCAATTCAGTCCCATAAGCTGAAGAATAAATCCATTTACTGCTGAGCCAACTACATGAACTGATCATGAAGATCCATGATCTAAAAATATAATGGACTTTTGTTAAAAAAAAAAAAAAAAAAAAAAAAAAAAATATATATATATATATATATATATATATATACTCCCCATTCCCCGCTTCTTCTTTTACTTCTGTTCAATTACTAGGATTGTTGTTGCAACATGGGAAAATTGTTGCATCACTTCCATGTAAAATATCCTATAAATATTAATTTTGAGGTTGTCTATTGTTTCCATTGTGTCCCAATGCCAACCTGTCTTCAAAGATGTTATAATACACATTCTTTAGCATCAAGTACTTCGGACACTGCTGATACTTTTGAAATGACTCTTCTCTAAAATCTGCCTCAAACTGGTCTTGCACCTTGTCAACACAGCCATCTTCACACACAATTCTAATTTTCTTTGGTTATTATTTTCTCAGTTTACACTGTCCCCATTTTTTCACTTTCTCTCTATTTTTTGTTTTTTTCTATCAAGATTTATACTGCGCACATCTCTTCTTATTTTGTCCTTCTCTGCCCGTTTTTCTCTTCATCTTGTTGTGTAATGCAAGATCTTGAGTTAGGTCTGAAGAGGAAAGGAGAAGGATAAGTCCGATATGCGAAGCTGAGCCTCGCCCGGGCTATGCCCATGAGGGGAGCCCGGCCTGTGTCGACTAATGCCGACTCGCTACCGTGTGTCAGCTGGTGCTGACTCGGCTTAGTCTTTACCCGCCGTGGTGCCCAGCCACAGCAGTAACCTTCAGGCGACAATTGCAACTTAAGAGGAAAGGTAGAGGAGGGGGTATAAAAGAGAGAGAGGAGAGGCAACACGGGGCACGAGGACAGACGAACGGAAGCGAAGAGGGATATATATATATATATATATATATATATATATATATATATATACACACATACACACAAACACATACACATATATGTATAGATATAGATATAGATAATATAAACATGTATAGATAGATAGATGGATAAATAAATAGATAGATATAGATGTTGGATAGTGAAATGAGTGGGGTTATAGGACAGGTGATTGGCTGCTTGCACCTACTCCTCTACTGGCAAAATGCAGAATACACACACACACACACACACACACACACACACACACACACACACACACACACACACACACACACACACACACACACACACACACACACACACACAGACACACATACATACACACACACACATACACACACACACACAGACACACACACACACACACACACACACACACACACACACACAGACACACATACATACACACACACACATACACACACACACACAGACACACACACATACACACACACACACACATATGT
>NC_061846.1:14242021-14244521 GCF_019202785.1 Penaeus chinensis | reverse complement strand
TAAGGCTCAGGATGACCCAGGTCAGTCTCAGTCCTTTCAGAGAGTCTTGCCGATTGCTGCGGGTCAGGCTGGCCGGGTCCGCCTCCGGGCAGACCAAGCACTTAGCCTTTACCCCCGCGTGTACCCCGTGTGTGTTGGTCCGAATCCCGGTTGTGAGCTGTGCTAACGTTGGCTATCACTCCTGTTTATCACTGTATAAGGTGTCATTTAAATACCCTTTACATAAGTGGTAGCAGCGGGGGAGTTGTGTCCTTTTGGCACACAACAATGGACTCACAGCCTCCGAAACCTGGTTTTACCGCTCGAACCAAATCGCTTCCATACACGCAAAAGTCTTCAGAACCTGTTGTGAGTACATATTTGGGCCATTTTTCCTTTCTTTTATCTTCCCCATAAATGTGTTAAGCTGTATGTGCAGTTACGCTCGCGCTGGTTTTGTTAGGTTAAAGTGCTAATTGGCAGCAATGGTACGCTCTCCACTGCTGACCTCAGATGACATTACTGTGTGATCAACGGTATTTGTTCAAACAACAGGAATATCGTTCATTTATTACGTATTTGTTTAATTTTTCTCGTGATTAGAGAGTATTGTTTCAATTACAACGAATTTAGCGCGTTCATGATTTTACTATTTTCATGAACATCATATCACTTTTCTTTCTCACTACCCATTTCCCGTCTTGACCTGACCTCCCGAGTGAAACATTTCAGTCACATCTGCTTGGGACAGCTGTGTGACCTGACCCCACTTTCACTTTGAGTGATTAACACGTGAAATGAATGTGAGAACCGCTGGCATTTCCTGTATATTGTTTTCGAGATTGTTACATTATAGGATAACGCGTAGCATCCGTTGCATGTTCATTGGTGACACGTTCTATCGGCGCTAGAGCGGAGCTTGTAACGCAAATTACTTACATTTTTATATAGCGCCAGGGATCTTCCCCTTATCATAGTGTCAGAATGCCTGATTACTTGGGGTTGCGTATTTGCCTAAAGATCCGCGCTCCGACACGTTCGTTCGGAAACTTTTTGAGCCGGTGTGACCCGCGGTTACGTCCGTTAATTAATGTAGGACTAGGGTTTAAGCTAGAATTGAGATTCTCTTATTAATCACATCCCGTTCACCCCCTTGACGTCGCTGCCATGTTTGGGGTAAATCCCATCGATTTGTGATTCATGATAAACACCCGTAGGGCATTGCATGAGCGCCCATCACAGACTCGCAGATAGAGTGGGTTATTAATATTTTCCCAGCTCATTTCGCTTCATAAAGTACGGCAAATTAGGGTACAGAGACCCCTGTCAATTGAAGTCTGTATGCGCAGCTTGACATGTTACCTCGGCAGAATTTTTTTTCCCCCGAGAAGATTCGTTCGCGAATTGTTTCACGTCACCATTCATTAGTGCGTCATTCTGTCGCATATCATTTAATGTTAAATTCAATGTAGTATTTGAAATAATTTTGTATTACTTCTATAACTTGTTTATTGCATTTGTGTAAAATGAACGTTAATTTCCGTGTTTGGCACCCATGTCCGGTCTGTGTGAGGTCACTTTCACTCTCATTCTTCTCTGCGTTACGACAATTGGTTCAAGTAATTCCTTGCGGATGCCTTTGTCATTTCCCTTATTTACCCTCCTGTCTATCAGAGACGGTTAGCAGTCCAAGCTAGGTCTATGCGGACCGCTGTTACCGTCTCTCTCTCCTATTTTTTTCTTAACTTTGTGAAAGTAAAACACAAAATGAAAAAAAAGAAGACGAAAATAACGAAAATTTAACCATAAAAAACTGCAAATTATATAAATAATCGGCTAGTGGCGTTTAACATCCCCTCTCCTCTGTTGTCTTTCTTTTCTCTTACTATCTTGGCCTTTATGTGTATAATCTTGTTCACGATCTTGTTCATAGTACCGAAGGAGGCCCTGCTGCAGAAACGGTCACCTTCGGGCGCTGTAAAAATCGTCACCGGGAAATCGCCAGAAACCAAGAAAGACTGGGATAATTACTTCCGTCGATCCATTGAAGGACCAGGAACTCGCCAGAGCAGGTACCAGTCGACCCATAATGCTGTGAACTTGCCTGGACGCCGCAGATCCACTCAACCTTTAGGAGCTCGAAGAGGACACTTCCTGCCGGACGCCCGTGATCCTGACGAGGACAACGAGGACGTCAGAAGGACCTGGATGAGATCTGCAGGAACGTGCATTGGGCGAGTAAGCAGCCGAGTTAGGCCTGGTCGAGGACTACGAGGACGAATCCGAAGTCAAGGAGGACCTGTGCGAGACCTTCGAGGACGTGTGGATGTCGAGGACGAACGGATTTACCAGGGACCAGGATGAAGACGATGACAGGGACGAGCAGCCACGAAGATGCATCAGGGACATTACACGCAAGAACGAAGTGTTTACAAGTCAAGAACCAGCCAGGTTGGGTCACCCTTGAGGCAAATATCAGACGCCTTGAGGGCAAGGCGTGAGTAGGTATCCGAGCAATATA
>NC_061846.1:14234521-14237021 GCF_019202785.1 Penaeus chinensis | reverse complement strand
CTTAATTCACTATTGAGAAATCATTTGGCTGATTGGATGCCCTTCCTAATCAACCGTGGTTCACCACGCTACTATTTACGTCACGGTGGCGACGAAGCCTGCGTTTGACATCTCAAGGCAGTATGTCGTTTTCTCGTCATGAGATCGGGCTCCAGCCAGCAGTCGGAGCGTCGTTATTTTGCAACTGCCAAGAACTCGAGTCCAGTGTGTGTGTGTGTGTGTGTGTGTGTGTGTGTGTGTGTGTGTCTATATATATATATATATATATATATATATATATATATATATATATGCTGTGTATACATTACCGATTATATAAACACAGTAGTATGTGAAACGCCATATGCCTTCAGTGACACACGCTTTGCAAGATCATAAGAATCTTAATCAAACTTGAAAGGGTTCATATCTATTTCATTCTCGGAAATATTATCCATATGATACGCACCCCAGCGATTTTGCTTGTACAAAATTTCTCCATATTTCCTTTAGCTTGTGCCCCATAGTTCCCAAAGAAATGGTTCCATTTAACATCCTAATCTTAACTGTCTGGAGTCTGTTTATGCGATGCTGGCTTTGCACAGTCAGGAATGCGATTAACATTTCTTCCATGAAGGTCGGTAGAGACATGTCAAGTTACTACAAGCATGGAGTTACGTGGCGGGAAATTAATAAGCTTTCCAGATCCCAAATTTGAGATTCTTAGTTGCATGTACAAAAGCTGATGCTGACGATTGTACCAATATGGATAACCTTATTGAATGGACGAAATGTTCATTAGTCCTTCGAAAAATTAGTCTTAAATCAAGAGTTATTCTCTTGAATCTTCACTAGAAGTTATTCTTTAGTCTTCTCTAGGGGGTGTGAAACATCATGAGGCAAAAGGAACGGGAAGAGTCATGATAGAGATATTAATGAGAAATATAAGTGGAATTTGGATACGTGGAAGACAAAGGATAAAAAAAGCGATAAATGGAGAGGCCATGGACAGAGAAGGACATAAAGAGAAATAAATCGATTATATAATAGAAAGAAGGGAAGTATGCAAGAAAATAAAAACTATAAATTGTCGAAAAAGGTGATATATATATAAATACGTTTATACAAGGGCACACACACACACACACACACACACTACATATATATATATATATATATATATATATATATATATATATATATAGGTGGATAGAAAGATAGACAGATAGATGGATACATAGGTAGACAGACTGCAAATCATAAACTCAGAAAGTCGAAACACTTTATTAAAAGTCAGATGAGAATATAACTGTTATGTCAAACACATAAAAAATTGAGTCACTAAACTCATCAAGAGCAAAATAAACAGCAATAACAGAGTAGCTTCATTATTTGCAAAATTTCAGAAAGCGATAAAGTATATTTTCAGGACAGCTATATTATACCGAGTTCTGTATTAGACATAAACATGAAGGTTTATAATTTAAGGAGAGGTATAGGAACCCTTGAAAACGAGCCGCTCCTTTCAGAAAATTTGGAAACTGACTTTTATCTGTTGGGCCTCGTTTGAGCACGGTCTGATCTTATTTCACTTATTGACGGTGTTTGTACTATGATCTACATATATTTTACAAAATACAATAGTCTCTTTTGGAACGTCAAGTCAAGCAAATGATATAGCAATTCTGAAAATGTAATTCTGCATGTCATTTAACAAGTTGGTAAAAGAATATAAATTAGTAAGGCATATCTTGATCCTTAATACAGAAGTGGAGAGCAATATGTTATACAATGAATTTGCGGAAAACAAAGAATAGTGCTGTATTTCCGTAAAAAATATCCTGACCCTTACTTATGTGTTTCATATATACAACATTTTGTCAACAAAATTTGTAAGTAAATGTAACTTTTTTCTCGCACAGCGATCACATTTCATCAAAAGAAGAATTAAAGACAAACAACAGCTGGACGATGATGGCTCCGAGACGCCCGGCACCTCCGAAACAAGCACAAAGGATATAACGTTATATTTGGTGGTCTTGTTTCTGCCGACCGCAGTGGGGTGACCGAGGCAGCCCTGGCGCCGCCTCATCATCGTGACCTCGTCTTCAGGTAGATGCTGCAAAAGGAAAGAAAGCTTTCAGATTTTTCTACGGATCTTCTACATATCATCTTGTAATCGAGGTAAAAAAATCCAATGATTGTATGGGTACTCACTGGCAAAAACAATATTCTTTAATACAGAAAGATCTTTTTCGCACCACTTTAATATCATTAACTACTAAACTCACCCGATTTTGTTTGTGTTATCCATATTAAAAGTGCCTTTGACAGCATTTACTAAACTGTTAAAAAGACCAGTGCCATCATATCTAGTTAAAATACTAAACGCGTGGTCCGCGCAGCACATCTGGGGATCAAATGGGGCGGGATACTTCACAGCCATTTAGAATGGACTGTGGTACAAGGCAAGGGTCGGTTTTAAGTCCATGTTTATGCAATGTGTATTTTGACGATCTAG
>NC_061846.1:14197021-14199521 GCF_019202785.1 Penaeus chinensis | reverse complement strand
GCAGTTTGCCACCTCCCATATCTTGTTTGTCGTGTTTACATTTAATTTTGTCATTTTATATCCACTTCACCCGAAACTCGATTTACTTTTGCTTTTAATTATTTGTTAAAGATCGAGATTGGTGCGTCCACCTCCTCATTTTGTTGTTTAACTTTTTAGCTGCAATTATCATCTTATATCACTAGCTGTTTTATTTCACTTAATGACATTTCTTTTTTCCTTTGTTTAAGTATTTACTTTAAGTGAATATATTATTTATCTCGGGTGAGACGAAAATCAAAACTGCACGCTCTGTGAGTGGACTGAAATCAGAACTAATAGGTGTAACAATCATCAAAATAAAAGTGTCAGCCAGCGTTGCCGATGTGTATAGTTTCTTCTCCTATGCCAACCTAAATAGGGCGGGAAGTAAGCACTGCGAACTTGTGGACCACCAGTTCACAGCTCGACGAACAAATGGTCGCATGGTCGAAATGTTATCGTTTATCGTTAATGACAAAAATAATGTGTCATTATTATGTTTGATTTTATTTTAAAACTATATATTTCTAGATTACATCTCCCTAAACTTGTGTAGCACATATAATTTGACAATTAAAAGAAACAGGATTTCCGAATACACAACAATCACTAAGCGTTTCTCAACCTTCCAAAATGTAAGTTGTCTTCGTGTGCCGAGTAATATTCTAAATGTATTCTTTTTTTCGTTTGCCCAGATTGCCATGGGCCTTAACTAGGAACAAGACTTTTACAGAAACTGGCTTGAACGTGTGGTTGATGATCCTTATAAGATAAACTGCAAGCTCTATAAATCAACGCTCGCTGCAGACAGCAATTCATTGAAGAGACAAGAGTGAGGCTGCAACTCGGAGGTTGACCTCGGTCACCCCTGAACCTTGTGAGGAACGCCAGGAGGATGCAGTCACGGCAGCAGAAATACATTTTCTGGAGTTTTTGCTGAACACGAGATATCTTTTTAACACTACAGATTGATTGAATTTAAAATATTTTTCCTGACTGTCACACCCTTCAAAGATGTTATAAAAAATACCCATAGAAAACTTTATTGGATTCGCCTCAGATGGGACTAGCAATGTTACTGGTATCCGCAATTCTTTCGTGAGTGGACTGAAATCAGAACTAATAGGTGTAACAATCATCAAATGTATTTGCCATCCCATTTACATCTGCTCTTCGTAAGTATATATGCGAAGATCTGGTAATATATTCACCCACTTCTCACACAGTGCTGAACGTTTGCAGCAATTTAAGCAGCTTCAACTATTTTGTGAGGCTAAACGTCACAGGATGGCTTTCTTATCCTATACTTTCAAATGTATATGCATATATATACATATATGTATACATATATGTGTATATATATTTATATATGTATACATATATGTATATATACATTCATATATACATATATATGAGAATATATACATATCTGTATATATACATATATATGTATAAATATGTATACATATATGTGTATATATATTTATATATGTATACATATATGTATATATACATTCATATATACATATATATGAGAATATATACATATCTGTATATATACATATATATGTATAAATATATATACATAAATATGTATATATACATGTAATATATACGTATATATATATATATATATATATATATATATATATATATGTGTGTGTGTGTGTCTATGTGTATATACATATGTATATACATACATATATATATATATATATATATATATATACATATATATATATGCATATATATGCATACATATATATACGGGTGTGTTTATATATAAATATATATATACATATATGTAATATATATGCATATGTATATATAATGTATATATACATATATGCAATATATATGTATATATAATATATATATATGTGTGTGTGTGTGTGTGTGTGTGTGTGTGTGTGTGTGTGTGTATATACAATATACGTTTATGTATATGTATATATACATCTATATGTATATGTGTAAATATATACAAATGTACATATATGTATGTAAATATATATATATATATATATATATATATATGTGTGTGTGTGTGTGTGTGTGTGTGTGTGTGTGTGTGTGTGTGTGTGTGTATACAAATTCATAAATCTCTCTCTCTCTCTCTCTCTCTCTATATATATATATATATATATATATATATATATATATGTATATGTATATATATATATATTTATATATGTGTGTGTACATACGTATACTATATATATATATATATATATGTGTGTGTGTGTGTGTGTGTGTGTGTGTGTGTGTGTGTGTGTGTGTGTGTGTGTGTATGTGTGTACGCGCGTCTGTGCGAGTGTGAGTGTGTGCGTGTGCGTATGTGTTCATACATACATACAAATACGCAACAGGATAACACAGAAAATTGAAACTGTAACAAAGAGGTGAATCCATTAATGATATATTTGGATATCTTTTGGTATCTTCCAAAAACAGTCAGCTGAGGCTGAAACGCTTGATA
>NC_061846.1:14144521-14192021 GCF_019202785.1 Penaeus chinensis | reverse complement strand
AAAAGAAAGGGCTTCTTACTTTATTTATCCCGATGACATAAAACACGAGTAATTATGCTGTATTACTTGCCATTATTTATCTCCCATTGCGGTCAACTTGCAAATCAGAAAGTACATCTGCGTCACATCTACGATACTCAGCGGTACTCGTACGGACTCCATGAAGGTCCTTAGTTTACAGTGAATATTACTACATATACAAGCAAAATCTGTTGTAAAAGAATAAAACGAAGGAAATACATTTCCTCTTCTTAGAGCAATCATCAATTCAACATTGCATGTCCATTGCCACATAAAAGAAAATAGAACGCAAGACGCAAGGATTAAGGTTTGATTTTCACTTCATAAATCTTAGTGCTAAAATTCACATTAATGAACCTGATAATTAATCAGTAAATAATGATCTGTTGCATATGTGTGTATCAAATTGAGAAAAAAGATACCGAGAGGAAATATGGCCTCTACTGGATGAAGGAACGAGCGCGACATCTGCCATTCCCTCCGACCAGCTGTTGAAGCCACTCGGTTGCGAAAAAAATAAAAACAACTTGCGAATCGTGGTTGCTTGCAGAAATATTAGTTTTTTTTATGACATGAATATTTTTTCCGGGTGTCATAGTTTTTCTTGTTGCTTAAAATGTAAATATTTGTGTGCAGAATTAGCTTCAAGAAAAGAGTACCGAGTATTATTATCGTTATCGTTATTATTACATTCGCACACACGAATAAACACACACACACACACACACACACACACACACACACACACACACACACACACACACACACACACACACACACTCACACGCACACACACACTCACACACACACACACACACACACATATATATGTGTAAGTGTATGTGTGTATATATATGTATGTATGTATGTATATATATATATGTGTATGTATATATATATATATATATATATATATATATATAGTGAGAGAGAGAGAGAGAAATAGAGAGATATCAAAAGGGTATTTTTATTTCTCAAACATACATATAAAGTAAAGAAGAGGGAAAGCAATACTGTAGTATTTAACCACGTAAGACTCAATTTATTCTAATTCATAAATTCATCAGAAGTGTGAATAGAGATGTTGACGTTTGACGTAGCAGTTTAATCTCTGTAAAGTCCACAAACTTACGCACCAATGTTCTATTATACGTCTGGCGAGACAATACGACCTGGGAATGAATAGGCGCGGGACGCATGTGACGCTTTTTACGCTTGTGACGCGTGTGACGGCAATGTAATGATAGATATTATTGACGGAAGAAAAGGTAACAGCCATAATCATAAAGCAAAATTTTTATACAATGAATTGCATGGAATGAAAAAATCAGAATGTTGACTAGGATTTGCTAAATGAAATCCCCAATATTCTGAAAACGTTACGCACGTATTTTGCTCGCTGTGGGGCCGAAGCAGCAACATTGTGTGTGAATATACCAGTCACTTCCTCTCCTCTCTGGGCTCGGAGAATTGCTGAGTGTGACTAGTTATGGCATTCTAACACTTAAATTCCAAAGGACTTCATAGAATACCGTGATAAGAGAATATCCGGTCCTAAAAAGGGCGCAAAACTGCTTGCCATGATACGGTCATAAATCATAAAACGTGTGGATCTTCTCGTTCCGAAGGAGTGGTTCGCTTGCGGCTGTGGGGGTGGAGGTGGGGGAGGGGGAAGGGGGCAATGGTCGCCGCCCTCACTACAACTTTCACTCTCTGTGATGTAATCTCCCCCGCCGGCAAAGCACTCAGCACTCTGCCGTAATTCCATTCTCTGGAACGTTTGTGTTGGCCTGCGGCTGCCCGCCGGCCGGTGAGTGGACAGGTGGGGAGAAGGGGTGGGTCGGGGTGAAGGAGGGAGAGGCACAGGTTGGGGAGTGTCGGGAAGGGGGAGAAGATTGGGTGGGAGAGGGAGGAAGGAGGAGGGGGGGGGGCGAGAAGACGCACGCTACCTCACGTAGACGTGTGTTTCCGTGGTAATGAGCGCCGAACTCTGACCACATCGACACTTCGTGATTGAATGGGGAGAGTCGGAATTCATCATACAAGCGTGTGCCTTTTGAGTGGAATTAATAAATGCTTCCGAAACAGTGAAACTTCATTTTGATTCCCTGAATTACTTTCAGCATCACGGCTTCAAATGTCTCATACCTAACAACACGAAGGAAATGCAGATCTTTTACTCAGTCATCCGCAGCCGACATATACTCCAGGAGCATAACCTTCAGCGTAAGGCCGTCGCCGTAAACTGCATTGTTAATGATGTTACGCAATCGACCAGCCGCGACTGTCTCTCGGCCTTAATCCTCAGACATTCACGACTGTTTCGCTTATCACAATACTTGATATGACACAACACTCGTTTTGAGAGAAATTTGAAAACATCTTTTTATGGGGGTTTTACTGTAAAAATATGATTACTCATAGATTATGAATGCAGTATATGTGAATTATATTGTATTCAATTTTCACAACAATCTTATCAATCACCTTACTTAGACTACAGGCTTTTTGTAATAGTGTCACTACGTCACTATGTTTATTTGTTTTCCTTAGTATTAAATTGACTTTGCATATATATATATATATATATATATATATATATATATATATATATATATATATATATATATATATATATATATATATATATATATTATGCATATATATATATATATATATATATATATTATATTTATACATATAAATAAATATATACGTATATATATATATATGTATAGTATATATTGCATATTATACTTTGTATACATATACATTGTATATATAATATTATATATATATATATATTATATATATATATATATATATATATTATATATATATATATATATGCACATATATATAATATATATATATATATATATATATGCACATATATATATGCATATATATATATATATATATAATATATATATATATTGATATATATGCAAATATGCATATATATATATATATATATATATATATATATATATATATGCATATATATATGTGTGTGTGTATATATGTATATATATGCATATATACATATATATATATGCATATATACATATCTACATAACTATATATATATGTATATATGCATATATATATACATATATATGCATATATATGTATATATTTATGTATATATATGTATAAGTATATATATTTATATACATATTTGTATATTGTTTATTGTGTGTACACATAATATATATACATATATTTGTATATGATTTATCTATATATATATGATATATGTATATATAGATATACATTTATACATATACATATACTTATATCATTCATATATATGAATAAATCATATACAAATATATGTGTATATATATACACATGCATGTATATACATAAATAATATATATATTTATTATTTATGTATATATATATGCATATATAATATATATATATATATATATATATATATATATATATATTTGTATATAATTTATTTATACATATAAATATATGTATATGTATAGATGTATGTATGTATGTGTGTGTATTTATATATATATATATATATATATATATATATATATATATATGCATGCATATATATATATATATATATATATATGCATGCATATATATATACATATATATAAAGGAATAACATATATATATATATGTATGTATGTATATTACTTATTTATATATAGATAATATAAGCACACACACACACACACACACACAAACGTACGTGTGTGAGCACATGTTTACGTGTCCGCGCGCTCTAGTCACAGTGAAAAAGTAGACTATAAGTAAGCACGAGTTTAGACAAATGGCCAATTCACCTTGACAGTGACATAGAATCTCCCGGCAAAAAAATGATAGGAAGGGAAACGATACTCACAGAAAAACCTGTTTCTAGAACCGGACTGCGGTGCTCAATGTCGTGTGCACTGACCTTCATCCGTTGCTTCAAGTTAATATGCTAAGAACCTGCAATAATGACGGCTATGATTATACATTATGATAATGGTAATGACGGCAATAAACCTGTCATCGTGTGACAGTAACAGCGATGATAACAATGACAATGAAGATTCAGGAACGACGTGACAGTACTGACTAAACACGATCGTTGATTTTTGCTTGCAGTGTTCATCTTCAGTGTATTGTTGACGTTCTAGTGATATGGCAATCTTAAGTGGCAAAATATGATCTCTTTTGTTCAGTGTTTGAAGACCATGTCCATTACAATGCCATTTCTCGTTCGACTGCATAATCTCGGCGAGACAGGATGTTACGAAGAGCGAGAATCGAGACTAGTAACGAGCGTTTCATTTTCTTTACGGTTACGTGGCAGTCTGGCTCGCTGTGCACGCAAAGTCCACGGTTGTTTGGTGAATGTCTCTTTGGATCGTCACTGCTCGTATCTGTGGGTTGTGATAATGAAGTGAGTTATGATAGTAAAGTGAGTTGTGAGTGCCATGTTGTGATGCCATTGCATACGGATTGTGATGCCATTATTATCGTACGTAGTTAGTGATAATTATGTGATTATATTATACACAGTCTTTTGTGTAATATGTTATACCATGTGAAATATAGAAGATTATGTTTAGTTTATATTGATGTGTAGCATATCACCTATATGAAAGAGTGAGATTCTCTGTACGATTTATAGAGTACAACATTTTATTTTGTCTCTGTAGTCACACGTCTGGCAGTCACACTCGCAGACGGAGCCTGGCGTGTGGGGCAGAGGAACAGGAAGAGTTCCGTATTAATTTTGTCAGAGCTGATCTCCAATGAACCTACTTTAGTTTTCATCGGTGTTTTCTTCACCCTCAATAGAGAAACACCAAGCAAACGTAGGAGACGAACGGTATCCACGCTTTTTTGTTAAACTGACTCTAAAGCTCTCTTAAGAACTATTTCGACCTGTTATTCAGTTATTCAAAATAATTTAATTATTCTTATTTTCATTTCGTGCCTTTCATTGACAATCTTAAATCTTCATTCATTGCAGCATTTACAACTCCCAAAGGAACCGAAAAGAAAGGGCTTCTTACCTTATTTATCCCGATGACATAAAACACGAGTAATTATGCTGTATTACTTGCCATTATTTATCTCCCATTGCGGTCAACTTGCAAATCAGAAAGTACATCTGCATCACATCTACGATACTCAGCGGTACTCGTACGGACTCAATGAAGGTCCTTAGTTTACAGTGAATATTACTACATATACAAGCAAAATCTGTTGTAAAGAAATAAAACGAAGGAAATACATTCCTCTTCTTAGAGCAATCATCAATTCAACATTGCATGTCCATTGCCACATAAAAGAAAACAGAACGCAAGACGCAAGGATTAAGGGTTGATTTTCACTTCATAAATCTTAGTGCTAAAATTCACATTAATGAACCTGATAATTAATCAGTAAATAATGATCTGTTGCATATGTGTGTATCAAATTGAGAAAAAAGATACCGAGAGGAAATATGGCCTCTACTGGATGAAGGAACGAGCGCGACATCTGCCATTCCCTCCGACCAGCTGTTGAAGCCACTCGGTTGCGAAAAAAATAAAAACAACTTGCGAATCGTGGTTGCTTGCAGAAATATTAGTTTTTTTATGACATGAATATTTTTTCCGGGTGTCATAGTTTTTCTTGTTGCTTAAAATGTAAATATTTGTGTGCAGAATTAGCTTCAAGAAAAGAGTACCGAGTATTATTATCGTTATCGTTATTATTATATTCGCACACACGAATAAACACACACACACACACACACACACACACACACACAGACACACACACACACACACACACACACACACACACACACACACTCACACGCACACACACACTCACACACACACACACACACACATATATATGTGTAAGTGTATGTGTGTATATATATGTATGTATGTATGTATATATATATGTGTGTATGTATATATATATATATATATATATATATATATATAGTGAGAGAGAGAGAGAGAAATAGAGAGATATCAAAAGGGTATTTTTATTTCTCAAACATGCATATAAAGTAAAGAAGAGGGAAAGCAATACTGTAGTATTTAACCACGTAAGACTCAATTTATTCTAATTCATAAATTCATCAGAAGTGTGAATAGAGATGTTGACGTTTGACGTAGCAGTTTAATCTCTGTAAAGTCCACAAACTTACGCACCAATGTTCTATTATACGTCTGGCGAGACAATACGACCTGGGAATGAATAGGCGCGGGACGCATGTGACGCTTTTTACGCTTGTGACGCGTGTGACGGCGATGTAATGATAGATATTATTGACGGAAGAAAAGGTAACAGCCATAATCATAAAGCAAAATTTTTATACAATGAATTGCATGGAATGAAAAAATCAGAATGTTGACTAGGATTTGCTAAATGAAATCCCCAATATTCTGAAAACGTTACGCACGTATTTTGCTCGCTGTGGGGCCGAAGCAGCAACATTGTGTGTGAATATACCAGTCACTTCCTCTCCTCTCTGAGCTCGGAGAATTGCTGAGTGTGACTAGTTATGGCATTCTAACACTTAAATTCCAAAGGACTTCATAGAATACCGTGATAAGAGAATATCCGGTCCTAAAAAGGGCGCAAAACTGCTTGCCATGATACGGTCATAAATCATAAAACGTGTGGATCTTCTCGTTCCGAAGGAGTGGTTCGCTTGCGGCTGTGGGGGTGGAGGTGGGGGAGGGGGAAGGGGGCAATGGTCGCCGCCCTCACTACAACTTTCACTCTCTGTGATGTAATCTCCCCCGCCGGCAAAGCACTCAGCACTCTGCCGTAATTCCATTCTCTGGAACGTTTGTGTTGGCCTGCGGCTGCCCGCCGGCCGGTGAGTGGACAGGTGGGGAGAAGGGGTGGGTCGGGGTGAAGGAGGGAGAGGCACAGGTTGGGGAGTGTCGGGAAGGGGGAGAAGATTGGGTGGGAGAGGGAGGAAGGAGGAGGGGGGGGGGGGGGCGAGAAGACGCACGCTACCTCACGTAGACGTGTGTATCCGTGGTAATGAGCGCCGAACTCTGACCACATCGACACTTCGTGATTGAATGGGGAGAGTCGGAATTCATCATACAAGCGTGTGCCTTTTGAGTGGAATTAATAAATGCTTCCGAAACAGTGAAACTTCATTTTGATTCCCTGAATTACTTTCAGCATCACGGCTTCAAATGTCTCATACCTAACAACACGAAGGAAATGCAGATCTTTTACTCAGTCATCCGCAGCCGACATATACTCCAGGAGCATAACCTTCAGCGTAAGGCCGTCGCCGTAAACTGCATTGTTAATGATGTTACGCAATCGACCAGCCGCGACTGTCTCTCGGCCTTAATCCTCAGACATTCACGACTGATTCGCTTATCACAATACTTGATATGACACAACACTCGTTTTGAGAGAAATTTGAAAACATCTTTTTATGGGGGTTTTACTGTAAAAATATGATTACTCATAGATTATGAATGCAGTATATGTGAATTATATTGTATTCAATTTTCACAACAATCTTATCAATCACCTTACTTAGACTACAGGCTTTTTGTAATAGTGTCACTACGTCACTATGTTTATTTGTTTTCCTTAGTATTAAATTGACTTTGCATATATATATTCACGAAAAAGAGCATGATTGGTCTTTTAAAAACTACTGGAAATGTGTGATACAGTGAAAACTTCCGATGGTAGAATGAAATGAAAAAATCGAGGACATTGGACTCCTGGAACAATTTTGTTAGTGTCTATCGAAGTCTATATGATTATAGTATAGACCTTGGTGTCTATCACATCCCACAGAGTTAACAGGATATGGAAAGGAGAGACTAAGATATTTGTCTACGGCATTTCAGTGGAATGGGATATTGAATATAACACAAAAAACGACCAGTTATACTCGTATGTCGTGTTGCATTTCACCTAACCAATCAAAATACGTTTTATCTTTCCCGAAAATGCGTGTCAAAATGCTTCAGGTAACGTGGAAACAGAAAACCCTTAATATCTTACGCCCCTTATTTCAAGATAATGATATATTTTGGTACTAATCTGGTTTTGAAAACTGTCTCGGTAAGCTGTTCAGCTCATGATTTTAAGAAGATAGGCAGGCGGGATTCTGCCCTTGACTGTCCTCGACCAGACGATAAAGATCGGGAGAAAGGCAGTGACCTTGCGGGGAAGGTCGAGCTTGCCGTGAAAGTCCGTCCGATAAGCCATGTTATGGGTGCGTGTCCTGTTCCCAGAATTTACCCGGATTTGCCGGATCAGGGAATGTACCAGCGTGCTCATCTGCTCTAAGCCTCGCCGAATTTGCGTATTTCTGAGAAGCATGATACTTAAGGAGAAAGACACTTTAAACAACATTATTTTTGGATACAGATACAAGATAAGTAGAATTCTTAAAGAGGACATGTGAAAATCCACTCCTAATCGCTCATAGACAGAGAATAAAGAGGACGGTGTTGGTGCGGGGTACTAGAACTCTACTTATTATCGGATTGAAGTACGTAATAAGGATAAATCATTGGGAAGACAGTCACACAATAAGGAGAAACTCCATCTCTTCGGATACAGATAGAAAATAAGGAGGATATAGATGCAGACTAAAGATAAGAAAGAGGGAGGTGTCTACAAAGTGACGCAGAACTATAATATAACTGCAAGCCACATCCTGTTATGCGCCTGTGACTGATCATTTAACCGTGGTAATTATCATAAGCAGTGTCGTGTTTCTCTTGATTTCACCGTGATGGCGATATAGTCACTATATCATTGATATCCTTTTGTATCCTACGCTACTGTGTTTATGGAACATAAGGAGATCAGAAAAAGATGTTGAAGTTTTATCATTATGATGATAGTGATAATGAGGATGATAGTGATGGTGATAATATCAATAGTGATAATGATAAATATGGTAATAATAATATTGCTAATACCAATAATGATAATAATAATGATAATAATAATAATAATAATTACAATAATAATGATTACAAAAATAATGATAATGATGATAATGATAATAATGTTAATGTTTATGTTAATGATAATGGTAATAGTAATAGGAGTAATGATAATGATGATAATGATAATAATATTGATGATAATAATGAGAACAAGAATCCTAACACTCAATAATAATCCAGATGGTAATCATGATAGCAAAAAGAATGATTGTAACAATAATAAAGATAATGACGATAGTATCAACAGCAATAACAATAGTAACAATGATAACAATAATAATAATAATAATAATGATAATAATAATAATAATAATAATAATAATAATAATAATAATAATAATAATAATAATAATAAATACAAAATAATAATACTTATGAAAATAATCAAAATTATATCACTCATAATCATGACAACATTTATGATAATCATAATAATAATGATGTTCATAATACAACTGATTCGGTTTTCCGTCACGAATTCCCCACACGGGCTAGGATGGGGCCTTCATAATACTGCTAATAACACTAAATACTAGGCAAAACTAAATTAGCATATATAATACTAATAATAATAATGCTTATAGTAATGGTAATAATAATAATAATAACAATAATAATGACAATAAAAATAATAATAATAATAATAATAGTAATAATAATAATAATAATAATAATAATAATAATAATAATAATAATAATAATAATAATAATAATAATAACAATAATAATAATAATAATAATAATAATAATAATAATAATAATAATAATAATGCATATTGTTAATAATAATCATAAAAAGTTATAGTAATGATAATATGTATTTATTTATATAAAAATATATGTCACGTATTGACAATATACGTTAACTATAATTAGCCTTAAGTTTCTAAAATTAACAAACAGCAAACCTAAACAACGTACCATATACAAAATAATGGTAAACTTGTGTTAAAATGGTGATGGGTATGTAGGCACGGAAAAGAAGCGCGTTTGCATAGTGAACAAGCGTGACGTCACGGCAAAGGAGGCCTAAGTTGCGCGGCCAGCAGGAGAGGTGTTAAGGTGACGGCAGACGGGTGGTGAGCTCCACACGCTCCATACTACCCAAACAAGAGTAGACCCAACCTTGACAGGATAAGGAGAGGTTCCTGTACCTCTCAGCAGCTGAATCTATTCTATACGCCCAATATTTAAATAAATAGCCAAATATACCAATTTCATATATGAATGATTTTATTTGTGCTCCAAATTCCCATAAAAGCATAAGACAAGGTCGTCTCTTAAACAGAGCAAGAACTCGATACATAACAATAAAATAACAGTAGATATATATATATATATATATATATATATATATATATATATCATATATTATATATACTGATATATATATCATATATTATATATACTGATATATATATATATCATATATTATATATACGGATATATATATATATATATATATATATATATATATATATATATATATATTTATATATATATATATCATAGTTCTTGTGTGTCCAAGGACACACAAGTCAGTTATTAGTTCTACCTATCTCACCTGTTTACTACCAGGTATTAAAACTCTAAAAACATCTGCTGATATGCTGAGGAAGCTACATGATCCAGCAGAAATGTTTAGCGATGGGTGCCCCACAAAAAATAGAAACAAGAATCTTAATTCAAGAGATCGAAAAGTGCATCTGAGAAATAAACTGAATAAAGTAAATAATAATAAAAATTCTAAAAAATAAGAAACAATAATAATAATAATACAATATATAATAATGATGATGATAGTAATAATATATAATAATAATAATATGACAACTGATCATGCCATATGAGAAAGGTTAAGTAAAATATAAAGTAAATAGAAGATCAGTTAACAGTGTCCATACGTCATCAGAAAAAAACTAACAACAACTTAAAGAAGTGGAAATTAGACCATTATAAAATAGGGTATCTTAGTAACTGGCTCAAATAAAATGGGCGAACTTTTTAATGTGCCTAAAACAGAGGCAGCAATTACAGGCCTGATCAACATTTCAGAACTGATAGTAATGAAACACAAAGTCTTTGCTATATAACTTTTGCAAGGCGCCCCCACAGCCTACCATCTCTTCCTCATCTCGCCTCCCGTACTCTAGCAGCCCGGTCAACGCTTGCTGCAATCGCCCTCTTTAGATTTCTATGTACATATGTGCACCTATCCTGTTTTATTGTTCCATTTTACGTTGGTTCCAATAAATCACTTATGTTTGAGTTTGCCCTTTGACCTCGTCCTGTCAGCTGCGATTCATTCATACACAAAATATTTCTCGCTTATGTGACCTTCATGGTTACCTATATTATTTTTTCCTAAATTTTTGTCATTTTTTTCCGTCTATGGAAGGTGTATATACGGGGGTCAGTTGGTTTCAATTCACGCTACCACTTCTTATAAATGAACTTGACAGTGAATCTATTACAAAGAGATTAATATTGGCAACTTAGCTACAATACCCCATCTCACTTTCAATAAAATAATAAAAACAATAAAAGACTGCAACAAACTCACCAGCTGGACCGGGTGAAATTCCTGCAGTTTTTTTTAAATTCTATTTAATGTGTTTGTTACAAAGACAGAGAGAGAAATACTTCATTAAAAGGGAAAGAACATATTATTGTTCTGCTCAAGCCTTCCGACGAAAGAACCACGAAACCAGTCAGGCAAAAGTTCGTAAACACAAAGATGGCCCTGAAAGACTCTGGTGATGATTGATGTTACTACATTTATACATAACCACCCATGTATGTGTGTGTGTGTGTGCGTGTGTGTGTGTGTGTGTGATAAAAATAATTATAATAATAATCATAACCATTATAGTGATTATAACAATAACATAATGAAGAAAAAGGATAATAATAGTAACAAAAATAATAATGAAGGTAATAACAGAGCTAATAACAATAATATTGATAATAGTAATATTGATAATAATAATAATAATAATAATAATAATAACAATGATAATTAAAATAGTTATAATAATAATGGTAATAATGTGAATAATAATGGTAATAATGATAGTAATAATGGAATAATAATGATGATAATGATGATGAAAACAATAACAATAACAATGATAATAAAAGCAATAAAAACAATAGCAATACGATACTATTACGACTTAGTGTTATTGCTGCTGCTGCTACAAATGATAACGACGCTACTATTACTACTACTACTACTACTAATAATAATAATAATAATAATAATAATAATAATAATAACCCTAATCATCATCATCATTATCATTATCATTATCATTATCATCATCATCATCATCATTACCATCACCATCATCATTCTAACAATAATTATTATAATAAGGACAATAATAACTAAAATAAGAATAATAAGAATGATAATAAGAACACCGCAAACAAAATGGTAATGACAGCAATGATATAGATAACAAAATGACAAAAACCCCAATGGCTGACATAATAGCAAACCCCATTTTCCAGCCGTCATTCCCGTCATCTGAAGGAGTCATCTGCGCAGTCGTAATGAGGATGGCCTGCGGGGATGACGTGGCCACACTCCTACGCCCGGGCTGGGAGGCGGCGAGGAAAGACGCGATCGAGAAAGTGAGGCCGACGCGAGAGCTTTATCCGTAGGTTCGATAAGGCCGCTTTCTGGGATGGGACATTTACTGCCTTTTTTACTTTATTTAATTGTACTGATAGTTTTCATTGAATTGTTATCGAGTTGTTAAACAACACATCGGTTTAGTAAAATGAATTGATAAATGAACTGATAAAATATAGGTAAACGATACGCCACGTGTAATATAATCACAATACCATACATTACCTTATTCTTACATTATTTTAGACATTATATGTATGAGGACAAAGACAATACCGAATGTCATGTTGTTTTTCCCAAGAAAAGAAGAAAGAAATATCATCATGCAATGTGTTGTTGAGGTTGTTTCTTCCCACTCTGGGCGCAGGCACTTTTTCAGAAGCACTTTATATCAGCGCAAATAACTTTCCTTGGTGATATAAAAGCTATTCCGTTTCTTAAGTTCACTGGTTACATATACGCCTAAGTGTCTGAATGAGTGTGCATGCGCAATGTAGTAATAAACTATCAAATCATGAAGTTTTACACATTTGTAACAAAAGTCTAACAATGATTATGATTCGTGTGTTTGTTGTGCGAAAATCTGGGGAAGAGTGTGAACAAGTGTGATTACAGTAAAATAAAATAAGCAAAAAGTAGGGCGGATTACACTGAAAAAAAAACAGCAACATTTCAAGAGCTTCACGAGCGAGTGACAGGTTGTGTAATGAACCTTCATTAATGATGAACAGATAAGAGGTCACTAAAGCCTCATTTTAATTTGAACAGGCAGAGGCGCTTGTGATGTGTATAAACAATGAATGGAGCACTGTCAGCGCTTACCAGACACAGCGCTCCAAACGCCCATCAATATTTTTTTTAAGTTTGGGAACAAAAAAAAAAGTCGGATGAGGCTAAATCGGGACTGTAAGGTGGATGTCGGACGATTTTTTTTTTTTTTTTTTTTTTTAACGCATTCATAATAAGATGCAATTGCTTCCTTGCTCTCGAGGAAGTCAAGCAGCAAAATCCCCTCTGCCTCTCAGAAGACAATAGCCATGACCTTTCCTCTTGAAACTCAGATTTTGCTTTGACTGGCCCACTTCCTCCCCTGGGCAGCCACTGCTTTGATTGAATTTTGTCCTCGGGATCGCACTGGTAGAGCCACGTTTCATCCCCTGACACAGTTCTCTGCAGAAAAGCTTCAGAGTCCTCATCCCATTTGTTCAAAATTTCCATTGAATTATTTACCCTTGATTTCTGATCCAGGCGCAACAGTTTAGGGTCCCATCGAGCGGAAAGCTTGCTTAAGCCCCGGTCACACCGCCCGAACTTTGCTGGAGCGTTCCTGGAGCGGTGAAAAAAATTAATCACCGCTCGCAACCGTTCACCACCGTTAAACAGAAGTTGGCCCCCGTTAAGGCAACGCCGTATACACTCGGCCACCGCTGATGGTCCCTCCTACCGCTCCGAAAGTTTTGAGCTGCACAAAATATTGCGAGCGGTGAAGAGCGGTCAATTTTCCGCTCCGGCAAAGTTCACCACCGCTACAACAACGTCCAGTCAAAGTGTGGCACAGCTAGACGCAAGTTCGTGGACGCTTGGGTCCGCTAGGCCAACGCAGAAATCTTGAACGCTGGACCACCGCTGATTCACCAGCTTTGCCCGGGCGGTTTTTAAACGTTGCACAAACTTTGGCAGAGAGGTTGTAAGCGTTTTACGAGCGGACACATGATTGCTGGAACGGTGTCGGACGTTGAAGCAGCGATCCATTGCGGTGATGAACTTTGGTTTGGCGTTGGTATGGAGGTGTCGAAGCGGGACCAGAATTTGGCTATAAATACGGGGAGAAATGAACCAGGAGACCATTTGGAATCGAGCTGCCGTTGGGTGCAGACCTCATTTATATCAAATTTTGCTAAAAAAAATGTACTACCATGGATGCTGAGAGACTTGGTATGATTGGTGCTCTATCAACGGTCGCGTCTCCCTACCGTTCAAGGAACGCTCTAACAAAGTTCGGGCGGTGCGACCGGGCCTTTAGCCCCAAACGCTCCACCAGGATTGTGTGCAGAATCCACAGAGATGTGTGTCTGCTACTAATACAGTGGTTATTTGTCTATCCTTTTCAATAATGTCGGGAACAGCATCAATGTTTTCCTCACAAATTGACGCTGATGGCCTGCCACTCCGGGGCTCACCTTCAATTTCATTTCTTCCACTTCTGAACCGACTTAACCATTTGTAAGTTGTTGATTTCTTTGGGCATTGTCACCATAAACTTATTCTAGAGCATCAATGATTTGCCTGTTCTCCCAACCGAGTTTCGCCATGAATTTAATGTCTGCCCTGGCCTCGATTTTGGTGGATTCCATGTTGCTTGAATGGTGCCTGACTTCCAACTGGCAGCAATGCGTTATTATCTGCATTTAAGAGTTCATGTTTGAACACGTTATAACACGTTGGTACAAGAATGTTCAGGTGTAATTAAATTAAAATCCTTCCATATGAGTTTTAGTTGTGGACTATTTTCACGAACTTTTTGAAGCCCCCTCGTATGTATGTATATACATATATTATATATACACATGTATACATATGTAAATGTATATATATGTACATATATATTATGTATATATATTACCTAATATATATACATATATATACATATACATATATATATACATACATACATACATATATGTGTGTGTGTGTGTGTGTGTGTGTGTGTATGTGTGTGTGTGTGTGTGTGTGTGTGTGTGTGTGTGTGTGTGTGTGTGTGTGTACATATATCTATCTATCTCTCTCTATATATATATGTGTGTGTGTGTGTGTGTGTGTACATATATCTATCTATCTATATATGTGTGTGTGTGTGTGTGTGTGTGTGTGTGTGTGTGTGTGTGTGTGTGTGTGTACATATATATATCTATCTATATATATGTGTGTGTGTGTGTGTGTGTGTGTGTGTGTGTGTGTGTGTGTGTGTGTGTGTGTGTGTACATATATCTATCTATATATCTATATATATATATTATATATATATTTTGTATTCATATATATACATATTTTTTATGTTCATATATATTATATATATATATTATATTCATATAAATTATATATATATATATATATATATATATATATATATATATATATATATATACATGTCCATCTATCTACCCATTTCTATCTCCATCTGGTCTTTATCGCTTTATATATTAAATATTCATCAAATCCCCCAACATCACGAAATATATATGTGTAAAGAGAATGGTGCTTCCTAATAAAGGAAATTAATATTGATTGCATTTTCTAATATTCAGAAATATGAGTCGCTGGGTCCTTTCTACACCGCCGCAGACAATGCACCAAACGAAATTATACTTAGTTAATGTTTGGTGACAGCTTAAGAAAAAATAAAAATCTGTTATTTATTATATGGCAACACCCAAGACTCAACAACATCAGAATTGCCCCATGTTGTTGCTGCCTTGTCATCTGGAAGCACTCTTTTTATCTGCCTACTGTCTGTCGTAGAAAGCTATTTCTGGTCATATTCTGAAGGGGAATGGGTGCGTGCTAGTATGCAAAAATAAAATGACATATTATTTTATTGTAATAAAACTGATAGTGAACATTGCATACTTTATGACATATCATTTTCTTCGACATACTTTGAACTAAAATTCCGACAAAGTCAGCTGGTTCCCATATCTCCTGCCGGGCACTGGACCTAATCATAACGATTTAAACTTGCCAAGCACTTTGTAATTTGCACCGGGTTAAAATTAAATCTTGTAACACTATGACCGCTAACTTAACCTTGATAAAATATCCTTTTTGGATAAAAAGTAAATGTTAATATAATAAATTCGTTCTTCCCCGAAAAGAATACAAAATCAGTCAAATTCACCAACACTGTAGAGCCAAAGGACCAGAAAGAAGAAAGCGAACAGTTGGGAGGGAGCGAAAGGGGAACGCAGTTGCAAGACGTCCTAGGAAGAAATTGAATCAGAAATTAATTGTGCTGGTCTTCCGGAGAGACTGATAACACCAGCACAGACGAAACCGCCAAATCATCGTCTTGTGTTGAGAAGGAAGACAAATGTCATGGTGACGAAAGACGGAGATAGTGAAAGGAGAGGTGATGGTGAGAGTGCGTACAATGCTAGTGCAGGAGAATGCAGTGATGATAAGGAGATAAGAGAGATAATGAAAAATGGCACTATAAATGGAAATGAAACTATAATAACAGCGAAGGGGTATTATGTCATTCTGAAGGCGCTAATGAATGCCAGATGTTGATGAAAGTGAGGGAAGGAAGACTAGCGGCGGCAGCGGGAAGAAGCAATTACGCCATGGATTTAATGACTGACGATGCAAGTAATGGGGATTTCCAGAGCGAAGCTGAAAGTGACAGGAACGAGGAAGTGTCAGTGACTGATAAAACAGGTGATAGTGATAGTATATATCTGTAATAACCGGAACAACAGTGAAAGGTATCCTGTTGATAGTGATAAGGACGATATAGGGTTAAGAGTTTTTTACTTGAAGTGAGATATATTACCAATAGCAAATTGCCGATATCGGTGAGAATGAAAGGCAATAAGACTCATAATAATTTAAAAATAAACCGATGCTAAATATGAATCCTACCCTGAGAAAGACGACCTTTTTTGAGAATTTCTCTCTAGCAGGCGCAGAAACATGGGTTCGATAGAGTAAATACCAAATGTAACGCAAATCTATCTAGGTTTCCATTTCGCTCTACCTTTAAATCAGCTTCTCAGTTCTTACCGTCGCCAACACGGACTTACAAATACCGGGCGCAGACGCCTGCGCCTTATGCTGGAAATTCAATGCATTTCATGACAAGGAGTGCTGGCGCTGAAGGAAGAACGTAGGAAAGGACTTGAGATGCTAAACGTTCCATTCGTTTGCATAGAGTACAATGACATATTTTCTTATATACAACACGTGCAACATAACATGCAAATGAAATGCAACTGGAAATAAACATAACATGCAAATGAAATACAACTGATATTATGGTAGTAATAATGATAATTTGGCAGTGAGGATAAAGTTTATAGTGATGATAATATTCATAAAATTAATTATAAGTGTAACAGTAATACTACTAGCATGCTAGTAATAATAATGATGATAATGAAATTAAATTGATGATCATATATGTTAGCATGACAATAGTCATTCCAATAACAATGGTAAAAATTTTGATGGTTATAAAAAAAAAAAAAAAAAAAAAAAAAAACCCGGCAACAACGATAACAGTAAAAAAAAAAAAAAAAAAGTAATAATATTTATGGCATCAACAACGGTGCTACTTGTAGCAGTGACTACCCAAAACAACAATCATAATAGTGATGATAATAAGAATGAAAATAATATCATTGATAATAGTTATAATAATTATAACCATGATAATAATAACAATCATATTATTATTACTATTATCATCACTATTATATTGATAATAATGATGATGATGATGATGATAATAGTAATAATGATAATAATAATAATAATAATAATAATAATTATAACAATAGTAATAATGATGAAAATGATAATGATTGCGATGACAATGACAATGACTATGATAATGATAATAAACAATAATAATAATAATAATAATAATAATAATAAAAATGATAATGATAATAACAACACCAATATTAATGATGATTATAATAAAAATGATAGTAATAATAATGATGATGATAATAATAAAGATAATATTACTAATAGTAATGATATAATCATAATCATAATAACAATAATGGTAATGAAAATGATAATGATAATATCAATAATAATAATACAATTACAATGATGATGATGATAATAATAGTAATAATAATAATAATAATAATAATAATAATAATAATAATAATAATAATAATAATAATAATAGCAATAATAATAATAATGATAATTATAATGACAATTATAATAATAATGATGATGACGATAATTCTAATAGTAATAACAATGATACTACCAATAATAATAATGAAGATAATAATAATAATGATGACAATAGTAACAACAATGAGATTAATAGTACTAATAATAATGATGATGATAATGATAATTTTGATCATAATAAGGAAATGATGATAGTACTGATAATTATGACAATAATAATAATAATAATGATAATAATAATAATAATAATAATAATAATAATAATAATAATAATAATAATAACAATAATAATAACAATTCTAACAATAATATTGATAATGATGATTATAATTATAATGATAATAACTATAATGAGAATGAGAATATTAATGAGTAATAATAATAATAATGATAATGATAATATTAGTAATAATTATAATTATTAAAATTATTATTATTATTATTATCATAATGAAAATAATATAAACAGTTATGATAATACTAAAAATAATGATAAAAAATAATAGTAGTAATAGCAGTAGCAAAAATAATGATATTAATAATAATGATAATAATAATAATAGTAATAATTATAACAATGATATTGATAATAATAACAATAATATTGGTAATAACAATATAATAAGGGTAATAATAATTACAACAGCAACAATGTGCTGCTACTACTACTACTACTACTAATAATAATAATGAATGATAAATGAATAATAATATTAACAATAATTAAAATAAATAATAATACTAACAATAGAAATATTAAGTAATAATAATGATAACAATAACAATATCAATAATAACGATAATAATAGCGATAGCGACGACAATGATAATGATAATAATAACTATAGCGATGGCGATGATGATGTTAAATATAACGATAATAGCAACAACAACAACAATGACGAAATTAACAATAATGATAATAATGTAAATAATGATGATGATAATAGTAATAATAATAATAATAATAATAATAATGATAATGATAATAATGACAATAATGATGATGCTGATGATGATGATGATGATGATGATGATGATGATGATGATGATGTTAATAATAATGACAATATCAATAATGATAATGTTAATAATAATGATAATGATGATGATGATAATGATAATAATGATAATAATAATAATAATATTATTATTAATAATATTATTATTTTTATTAACAATGACATTGATGATGATGATGATGATGATGATAATCAATAATAATAATCAATAATATTAATAACGATAATAATAATGATAATAATAATAATATTATTATAATTATTATTATTATTATTATTATTATTATTATTATTATTATCACTATTATTATTATTATTATTATTATTATTATTATTATTATTATTATTATTATTAATAATGATGCTGCTGATGATCATGAAATTGATAATGATAATGATAATGACAAAAATAATAATGAAAACAACTGTAATGATAAATAATAATAATACTGATAATGAAAATAACTATAATTATCAATAATAATGAAAATATCTATAATAATCAATAATAATCATTAATAATAATGATTATAGTAATAACTATAATAATAATAATAATAATGATAATAACTATAATGATAATAATAATAACAATAACTGTAACGATGATAATAATAATGATAAAGATGATAATAATAATGATGATGATGTCAATATGAAATCGAAGAAAGTGATTCATGTTTTTTTTCGAAAACCCAAGCCAAACTGTGTCCGATGTACACAGAATAAAATAACTACCGAGTGAACAAGCGCAAAACGATGTGCGCAGAAAGTCCGTTTTCCGAAGAGGCGAGCCAAGTTTCGAACAATGCAATTATAATAAATTGAGCAAGAGGTCGGCCTGGCCACGTAATGTTGCAAAAATTGCCCTTAGTTACCATAATAAACATATATCAATAACACAACGATCTATGATTATAAAAGCGACACAATACTGATAAAATAATTTTCAAATATTAACGGACACCACGTCACTGACCACAGAAGTTAGAGGGTTCCTTCCTGGCAAAAGCTTACAGGAAACTAAGGAAGTGATTGACAGTGTTTATTGTTCCGCTATGGTAGGCAATTAAGGTGAAGAAACAGTAATGTCGTTAAGAATGGATAATAGAAATGATAAGGACAAATCGAAATAAAAATGCACATACATTTTAGAAAGCAACCAAAGAGATCCAGTAATAAAAAAAAAAAAAAAAAAAAAAAAAAATAGAGAGGAATGTTAATGAGTAATATGAAAAAAATAATTATGAAAATAAATACCTAATCGGAAATGATTTCCAGGTTTGTCAACAGAAACGCGAATCTTATGGTCAACAGAAAACGCGATCAGATTTACCTTAGTAACGTCCTATTTTAATGCTCTAGAAGATAGGTGTCCATTTTCCTCTATCTCCGTGCGTCGAGCAATGATACTACCAATAATAATAATGAAGATAATAATAATGATGACAATAGTAACAACAATGAGATTAATAGTACTAATAATAATGATGATGATAATGATAATTTTGATCATAATAAGGAAATTAAATGATAATAATAATAATAATAATAATAATAATAATGATGATGATAATAATAATAATAATACTACTACTACTACTACTAATAATAATAATAATAATAATAACAATAATAATAATAATGATAAATAACAATAATATCAATAATAATGATGAAAATAATAATAACAATAATGATATTGGCAATAATTATATAAACAATAACAATAACAACGAAATAATGATAATGATGAAAATGATTATGATGAGTTTAAGAGAACTAGATAATTTATTTAATGTGTATGTAAAGCTACGGTTATTATTAGGCGTGGTTACACTGCCCATCGATTCATCAAATCCACTGTTTTTTTGTCCACTCGTCCGAAGCGATGGGCACCCCATCGTCTGTCGATGGACCAGTGGAAAAATCATATTCGTTAACAATACTGGTTTCTAAGATTGATTGTTTTTGCCTTTTGTTACTAAATTATCTTGATGGTACACACTGAAAAGAAACTAACAAATCAATCTTTCATACGCTGGTCACAAGTGAAACTTCCTGGTTTAGTACGGGCACAATGCACAATGGAGATTCTTTTCCGTGTTAAGTGCCGCTCAGTTTCTGGCGTTTTCGATGGCTCAAATTAGCGATGAAACACTATGTCACTTGAGTTCACGTTCTATAGAATGATCGAAATGTGGATTTATTTTCTCCCCGTCTCTTGTCCAGAGAGAAAGAAGCTAAGCAAATAGACAAAATTATGTACATGAATGCGGAGTAACCACGAGTGAAGGTGCGGTAAAGAGAGTGGAACTGCTGTTCCAAGGCGTGCGAGGGGGAGAAGGGAATTTTCTAAAAACGTTAGTTGTGGATGAAAATATGTTCTGCATGATATATAAACATAAAGTAGAAATGGTTAGCTACTTTGGTGAATGTAGGTTTTGTGTTTTTAATTACTTTATTTTCATTCGTTGATTAGCTAACTATATAAATGTCTATCATGAAATTATGTCATCACCTGTGGTGAACGTTTGCGAATGAGTGGTCAACTGTCGTACCTTGTAATGCTGATCATCTGGTGTGCTGTCACATTCAAATCATGTTGCTTCACAATTTACTTTTGAAGTCCGAGGTTGTCTTGAGTACAATCACATAAATGTGTTCTTGTATAGGTTTCTTTGAAACAACTACGAAAATAGATACGAAGGGTGAATAAAATATCTAGTAATACAGATGAAGAATATGTGTGGGGAATGTGTAAAATAATTATATTTGCGTGTATGCCTGCAGAACTAGGAAATGAGTTGGAAAAAATAGCATATAGAATATGTACTCCATGAAACATCTCATGATTATTGTTGCCTCTCGAGGGTAATTTCTAAAATTGTTTTAGTAAACACCCATTATCTTAAAATAAGTCCAAAGCAAAAGAGTGCTGAAGGCCCTTCCTCATATCAGTGAAATGAGATGTGCTATAAATGCCTCGCTCTAATAAATATGTCTACAACAAAGTTATATGAAATGAAAACAAATTATTGATTGGCCTACGTTTCGGATCAGAAGTACAGACGCACTGTAGCACTGTATTAACGATAGTTTCGTTGTCCGGACTACTCTAGGCTTCAAAATGGTTCTTGAGAGTGAATAATTAAATTTCTCCTTCCTGCTAAACTTTTCAAAGGTACCCTTTCAATAGAACGGTACCGTATCACTTTGCCTTCGTTGTTTTATGTCAAGTCATAGCAGCTGCTACCGTAAAAACCTCTTTGTGTGTGTTTGTGTTTGTGCAAATGCAGATAGATATATAGATATGTGTGAATATATATATATATATATATACATATATATATATATGTATGTATATGCATATATATACATATATATATAAACACATATGTGAGTATGTATATATATATGTATGTATGTATGAATATGCATATATATACATATATATGTATATATATACATATGTGAGTATGTATATATATATGTATATATACATATTTATATATTTCTTTACACACGCACACACACAGACTTATATCTATCTATCTCTCTATATATAAATATATATATATATATATATATATGCACACACGCATATGTATATATACATACATACATACATATATATATAAATAAATATATATTTCTTTCGGGGCACACACACACAGACATCTATATATATACATCCATATAGACATACATATATATATATATATATGTTTATGAATTTATATTTATATACATGTATAAATATGTGAATATGTATATGTATATGTATGTACATATATACATGTATACATATGTGTGTATATGTATATGTATATATATGTACAGCTGCGGAATTATATTTCAGTACATATGCTGGGTCCCGCATTTCTACATCTGGCCACCACCTCGATGTAAACATAGCGTAAATAGTATGTTTATGAATAAGGCGAAAACCCTAGGTTGTTTGTTACAAAGAGCGTGACTGACTGATTATAAATAGCCAATAAGTGTGTTGATATATATTTTTAGAAACGAAATAAGCTATTTGATATTTCGTTTTTTTTTGTTTTTTTTTTTTTTTCAAATAACTGGTTGCAAAATGTGTAGTATTAATTATCGTTGGCTTTGTAAAGAACGTTTTTCAAATGAGACTTCTTTGAATTGTTTATCGAAATGGCAACACTTGTGGAGATAAGGCGGCATTCCGCCTTTATTTAAACAGAGCAATTAACGATGATATTTGCATATTTCTTGAATACAGAAAACGCCTTATACTTCAAACCTCTATGTATGTTAGCTAAATCAAAGAGAAATCTGCAAATTCGCTGAGAAGTTAGCAAGTGCTTCTCGGAGCTGCAACATCTCGTAGCAGCTGATCGAGTTAATGAAGTGAGACTTTTATTTTCACCGAAACAAAACACTTTTTCAATAAACAGAAAACATACCACGTTATATTCTCTACTATAAAACATTACATGAACGCAAGGCCGCAGTATGAGTTTGGAGAATATAAAGACGCTTTATCATTGTGTATGTGCATCGTATGTGTGCGTGTGCGTGCGTGCGTGCGTGCGTGCGTGTGTGTGTGTGTGTGTGTGTGTGTGTGTGTGTGTGTGTGTGTGTGTGTGTGTGTGTGTGTGTGTGTGTGCGTGTGTGCGTATGCGTGTTTACGCAAGTATATACTTCTCATTCTCTAGTTCGTCAGTTCATGTCTATAAATTGTACATACATAGGCATATATGTGTATATATGTATGTATGTGTGTATATATATATCATATGTAAACTTTACAATGTCAAGGTTTTTATATATTCCCTTTATATGTTTATGGAATAATCATTTTCATCCATACGAGATGTCCGGAGCATGCAGTAAGCTGAACGCTTGTTTATTAACCCTGAACTACTAATTGGGTAATTTAAAGAAAGAGGAGCCAACTATTATATATATTTTATTTCATAATCTTCATGATAATGAATACCCTTATATTCCTGAATATCTTTCTCGTTGTTAACCCTTGTATGTGTTAAATGAACCAAAAAAAATAAATATTGTCGACAGTATGACCCCATTATGAAGTATGGGAAATCCGAGGTGAAAACGAGGTTGCCTGTGAAAGGTTTAGCTGACACTTTTGAAGATGAAAAAACGCAAACTAAAATTGCAAATCGTGGTCGTATCATTGGGATGAGAGAAAGTGGTCTCTCACCTGGTAACATTTCCAGGGAGCTGGGTATCTCCCGGTCTGTAATTTACGGGTGTATAAAGAGGTGGGAGGAGGAGGGCACCCTGAACGATCGCCTTCGTTGCGGTGCTCCACGAAAGGCAACCGAAGATCAAGATGCTCAGATCAGGGAGATGGTGGAGGCGAATCCCTTCACTAATGCAATTAGAGTATTGTAGCTGCCAGTAACAAGTCGGACGGTGAGAAAAGGATTGGATGCAGATGGTATTAATCACCGAACACCAGCCATCAAAGGGAGGCTGACCGAACGCCATCGCCAAGGTCGCCTCCAATTCGCCCAGCGGTATGTAGACAACGATCCGGATTACGGGGGATAGGGAATCTGGAGGGATGAAAAAACATTTAGTTCCACCCCCCACTTTTTACCTCTTTAACTTCTTTATTGTATTATGATATATGAAGAAAAAAAATCCCTGTCTATGTAGATTATTGCTGTACGCGCACAAATGTCTTATATTCTAATTTCTCATTTTATATTTTTCAGACATGATAGACAAAACATCTACGAAACTACGAGGAGTGGCCACGTGATATGTGGGGGGTGAATATTCCTGCATGGCGTTGACGAACTAGCAGAAAAAGAGGGAAGATTCAATTCGGAGAAATATATCGTATTAGAAGTGTTTCTCCCGTCAGTACGCAGCTATGCCTTGCCTTTCCCAGAAACGATCGTATTCATGCAGGATAACTACCCAATACACACGTCGAGGGCAGATACGAGATGGTATCGTGACCAAAACTACCTCGAGGTCCTACCATGGCCTGGGCAAATATAGTCAATTTCTGGGAACGGCAAATGAAAGAACCTCGCAAAAGTTAATAGAACATGCAAAAGAGGGAATGAGACGTACTACGTAAGAAACCGGAACTTGTATATAAGCATGTCGCCTCCGTCCCGGTGAGACTACGAGTTGTAGAAAATAATGGTGGTTGGGTAAGGTTTTAATAAAAATGAATTGTTCCAGTCAATATGATTTTCCGAAATATTTTCCTTCTTTTCTACATATTACTGTTCTTCTTCAAAAATAAAAAGACAACTAAACTACGCAAACTAGTACTCAAATAACGAAAATGGCGTACAGGCGCATTAAAAATGGTCAGCGTCTCTTAATTTCTGAACACGCATACATGCTCACAATGATGAAACCCTTATAAATTCACTGTATTCCTGTGATTCTATAATAAAGGTTAGAAAGTAATATTTCTTTCTTCTGAATCAGTGTTTGGATCTGACGAAAAGACAATAAACTCACTTTATTTGTTCAATTAGCTGCTTCTAGATAGTTAAGTAACAAGTAGTTGCAAAGCTCTCGCCGAATTTGTATATTCCATTTCTTACAGCTGCCATACGTATCTGTTTATAGAAAGCAGAGTTTATATGTGTAAAGACGCCGGCCCACTTCCAAAGGTGTTTCCATTTCAGTAATCAAATAATTCCAAGAAATCGGTAAATATGCAAATTACACCTACACATATACAGTGGATAGACATGAATTGACAAATGAGAATAAACATTACAAATAAGACAGACAAAAGCAGAGAGCAACATATACCAACTCCCTCAGAATGAATGTGAAAATGTTGAAGATATTAGATATCATAGACTAACCTTAACCCATTGCCGACGGTCGTGGCATGTACGTATATGCCATGCCCATTTTCTTTCTTTCTTTGTTGGATTTCTTGGCTATCAACCAGCGGCATGTGGCCAAGGTTATTAAGCCAATGGATTCTATTTATTCTATCAATCTATATAAGGTCATAAAGTTTGTCTCCCTTAAAAAAGTGATTACTTTACTGATGACTTTTTCGTCCTCTGATAAAAGATTTGATGTTGTTAAATCTTTATTTTTTAATCTGAAATAATTTATTTTGTTTCTTTGGTTATTATAGTTTTGAGATGCTCTTAAGATGTCATGTTGGAGGTGCATGTCTAGCACTGTGGAGGGTATTTTTTTCTATGTAGGGAGTGAGGTGGGTAAGTCTTGAGGCGTTGACCCTAGGGCGGGCCAACACCACCTCCTCCCTTCTTTCCTTCCTGTGGGATGTGTCCCACAGTACTATAGTTTGTCTAATTTTGTGTGTGAGTTGGAGGCTGGTCCACTCACTTTGCCACAGGAGATGTATTTTTGCTTTTATGAGAGACACAAAACACCAGAGATCTTTACGAACTATGGTAGTGTCCAGATCGCCAGTTGACCCGGCTAATTTGTCAGCCTGTTCATTGCCATGGATACCAGAGTGACCTGGTACCCATATTAGCTTGATTGATTTGTTGGCACCATGTAACTTACGAATGATATTACCCAGCAGTTCATTTTTAGCGGTTTCTAAGGATTTAATAGCTTTAAGTGAACTTAATGAATCGCAAAAAATAACTATTCTATCGTGGGTCGTCGATAGTGCAAAATCAATGGCTTTATCAATGGCAAAAAGTTCAGCAAGAAAGATCGATGTATAATTCGGCAGTCTAAACTTTAGTTCACATTCAGTCGACCATACACCCGCTCCTACACACTCATCTGTCTTGGAGCCGTCGGTGTATATTTATGAAAAAAAATAGATGTTTAATTAGGATCTCTCAGAACCTCTGGCGTACCTCACCCTTCCAAGATAGAAAAATTGGGGGTTTTCTATGGCGCTATATTTGACTGAACCAGGGTATCGATGGTAGAGAGATCTATACCGACTTTCTCGACGAGGTCGTGGAGTCTCGTGGCAAAGGGCCAAGTGCCTCCATTGCTTTTGCGGCATAGGTCAGTGCTAACTGGCCGCGTCTGAGTCGGAGGGGAGGTACTCCTGACTCCACCTCAAGACGCTCGATCTGAGTACATTTTAGGGCTCCAACACACACGCAAACAAGCATTCTGCACAGCCTCCAAATCTTTCAAACTTGTTTTCGATGCCGAACCATAAACGATTGACCCATAATCTACTTTAGACCTAACCAGGGCTTTATATACCATTAGCAAACACTGTCTATCAGCTCTCCATTTATTACCAGAAATGCACTTTGATAAATTTAGTGTTCTTTGACATTTATTCTTTAACTGACCAATGTGGTCTTTCCAATTGAGTCTGCTATAAAAAAGTAGCCCAAGAAATCTAGCAGAATTTTGAATAGGTATTGGGTGGTCGTCTAAAGTTAGCCTGATGTTCGGCTTTCTCCGACATTAAAAAATTACCCCAATACTCTTTATAGTGGAGAACTTAAAACCCCACTGGAGGCCCCAGTTATGAATCATATCCAGTGCCATTTGCTGAGAATTCTGCATTATTGCTGGAATGCCATAATGCACAATCATCAGCGTACAGTGAGTATTTAAGATTCCGAGGAGGAGCTGGTAAGATGTCATTTATCATACACAAAAATAATGTTGGTGACAAGACACTTCCTTTGCCTGGACAAAAATGTCTGAAAAAGTGACATTGTCAGAAAACAATTTGACAGCATACGTTCTGTCAGAAATGAAATTTTGAATAAAACAAGGCAAGTTTCCACGTAATCCAAAAGCATAAAGTTTTCTGAGTAGGCCATATCGCCATGTCATGTCGTAGGCTTTATCTATATCTAAAAATACTGAAATCAAAAAATCTTTTTTGGCAATTGCCTCTTGAATATGACTGTCCAGCTTTACTAGTTGATCGAGAGTTTGGCGTCCCTTTCGGAAACCGCACTGCTCGTCAACTAGTAAATTACTGGAATTTAAAAATGCAATAGCCTACTATTAACAATTCTTTCCATGACCTTGCATAAGCAACTTGTCAATGCAATTGTGCGGTAGATGGCAAATCTGGGATTACCCCCTCCTTTCAATATGGGAATGATGTGGGCGAAGTGCCATGAGTTTGGAAAAGTGTGGCTTTTCCAAATTTCATTGTACACTTTTATCAACTTAATCATGTCATCATGATTAAGATGCTTTATCATCTTAGATCGAATCTCATTGGGGCCTGGGGATGTTCCTCTACAGGCTTCTAGGGCTCAGACAACCTTATCTATTGTAAGATCTTTATTGTAATCAAATTCATCTCCTGTGGCAAAGTGAATTGGTTGCAGCTCAGCCGCTTCTTTGATGGGCAGGAATGCGTGATGGTAGTTTGCTGAGCTGCTTGTATGAGAGAACTGCCTGGCGAGTGCATTAGCAATGTCTCTAGGTGAATCCAAGTTGTTACCCTCTTCAATGATGTTATTTAGTTTAAAAGATGTTTTTTTCTTATTGATTTTATTGATAGTGGACCAAACTTCTGATGTTTTTGTATTGCTGTTAATTGTAGAGACAAAGCTTCACCAGGAGTCTCTTTTTGCTTGTCTAATTATTCTACGAGCCCTAGCTCTTGCTTGTTTGTAATTGCAAAAGTTCTCATTTGTGATGTTATATTTGAAAAGCCTGTAGGCCTTATTGCGTCGGCACAGCGCCCTGCGGCAATCTGGTGTCCACCATGGAACTCTATGCTTAACGCTATCTGTCGAAGTTTTAGGAATGGATAGCAAAGCTGCTTCTAAAATCGAATTCTGAATATTGTTTACTTTATCATCAATGGTTTCTCCAACAAGTTCGAGCTTGACGCTCCTTGTGAAGGCGACCCAGTCTGCTCTTTTTACGTTAAATTTAGGCGCTGAAGGCGTTCTCACTGTGTCGCATGAATATTTAATAAGAATAGGAAGATGATCGCTTCCCAACGAGTCGTCAATGGTGTGCCACAGGCACTTGGCTGCTACTGATGATGAGACCAGTGATATGTCTATAAAGCTCAAATTCCCGGTATTATCGTCCACCCGCGTGGGACTACCATCATTCAGAAGGACTAAATCAGACTCGTTAATCAGCTTCACTACTTGCTCACCTCTACCATATACCATGTATATAGACGTATAGCGATGTATATGAACATATATACAGTGTAAATATATATATATATATATATATATATACACAATATATGTATGTATATATATATATATATATATATATATATATATATATACAATATATGTATGTGTGTGTAACATATTTAATATATATATATAATATATGTATGTATTCAGATATAGATATTACATATATATACATAAACAGTACAAATATATACATATACATGTGCTTATATATACATTGAAAAGGAAAACAGTCACAGTAAGAAATGAAGTTCCTCTCGTGAAGAGTTCGTGAAGAGTTCGAAAACGTTACGATTCATATTCATTTCTTACTGTGGCTGTTTCCTTTTCATTTTTGTGTACACGTTACTGTGTTTGTGATAATATATATACATTATGTATATAAATATATATATATATTGTGTAAGTTTATATGTATTTATACATATTAATATACATATATATACATATCACATCCTCGTTAGCACTCGGTGGAGGATCCTCCAGAACTGCAGGGTGTTTCGAAGCAACGAGTTCTGTGGAACTGATCATAGATTAGTTGTGGCTACTCTCCGGGTCCACTTTAGAACCCCCCGTCGCACAAATGAACACCCTAGGGTGTTTCATTTGGACAGATTGAGGGAGGACGAGTGTGCCCGGAGGTTTGCCGAGGCTATTTCTGGTCGGCTCACAGCACTCGAGGGCCTGACAGACCCTGTTCTTATGTGGGATACCTTCAAGCGTGAAATGCTTGATGCAGCTCAGGAAACCATTGTTGAACGCCCAAGAGCAAGACAGAATTCCATCTTGCAGGAGACACTGGAAGCCACAGATGCTTGTCATGCGGCTCGATTGTCAGGGGATCGCAACTTGCACCGTTCTCTGGTGCGCAGGACTAGGTCACTGTTGAGAAGGGATAAGGAACAGTTTATCAGTAATCTTGTCGAAAGCCATTTCTTAGTAAATGACCTTTGTCCTGCCTACCAAGCCCTGAGACAGCTGAACTCCAAGCCCTCCTCACAGACGACTGCAATCCGCTGAGCAAGTGGCCAGATAATCTGAGCAGTTGTATTAGGTTGATCCACCAACAGTTAACATGGATGCGGGAATGTTGAGATTCCTCTGCCAGACCCACCCATCAGCGAGGATCCACCCTTCCTGACTGAAGTCAGGGGGGCGATCTCCAAGCTGAAGAGTGGTAAAGCAGCAGGTGTCTGTGGCATCCCAGCTGAATTGCTAAAGGCTGGTGGAGAACCTATGGCAATGGGCTTGTATGCAGTCCTGTCTGCCATCTGGCAGACTGGTACCTTTCCCCCTGACCTGCTGAGGGGTGTGGTCATCCATCTCTGGAAGGGGAAAGGGGATAGCTGGGACTGCAGCAATCATCGAGGCATTACACTACTCAGCGTACCAGGCAAGGTACTCGAGCACATCCTACTGAGAGGTATCAGAGACCAACTGTTGAGGCACCAAAGGCCGGAGCAATCTGGATTCACTCCTGGTAAGTCCACAATAGACCGCATCCTGGCGTTTCCAGTCATTGTAGAGCACCGTCGTGAGTTCGGACATAGGCTGCTCGCAGCCTACATCGACCTCAAGAAGGCGTTTGACACGGTGCATCGCGAATCACTCTGGGAGATCCTAAGGCTATGAGGAATTCCAACAAGGGTTATTGGACTAATAATAACCTGTATCCAGGCACTGAAAGTGCTGTAAAGTGTGGTGGGGGCCTGTCGAGCTTATTTCCTGTTAGTTCAGGCATGAGGCAAGGCTGTGTTCTTGCACCAACACTTTTCAACACTTGCATGGATTGGATACTGGGTAGAGCTACTGTCCAAAGTCACTGTGGAGTAACTCTGGGCAATATCAAGGTTACAGACCTTGACTTTGCTGATGATGTTGCCGTTCTCTCTGAATCTCTGGAAACCCTAGTGGTGGCTCTTGATGCATTTAGCAATGAAGCAAAATCCCTGGGGCTAGAGGTCTCCTGGACCAATACCAAGATCCAGGATTTTGGGGGCATACTAGATGACCCTGTGCAGTCGATATGTGCTTGCGGTGAAAACATCGAAGTCACAGAGAGTTTTAGATACCTCGGTAGTGCAGTTCACGTCAGTAGACGGATTGGCCTGGCAGCAGGGGTCATGAAATCTCTCGACAAAGAGGTATTTGAGATGCCGGTACCTGTGCAGAAGGACCAAGTTACGTGTTTTCAAGGCCCTGATACTGCCAGTTTTACTCTATGGTTGTGAAACTTGGACACTATCTTGTGCTCTGGAATCTCGTCTTGATGCCTTTTGTAACAGATCCCTGCGCCGGATCATGGGGCACAGTTGGCGGGACCATGTACAGGACCTGTTACTTGCACAATCCGTGACCGCCAACTCAGGCTATATGGCCACTTGGCTCGACCCCCGCAGGGTGATCCTGCCCCTCAGGTTGTCTCTGTCCGAGACAACTCTGGGTGGAGGAGGCCTGTAGGACGACCGAAAAGGTCGTGGCTTGGGCAGATCGATCAAACCTGTTGTGAGGAACCAGATGGGCCGGGCCCCTGCCTGGCCCTCGTAGGTGGAAACGAAAGGTGGATGCGGCTATGCGCCCCTGCCGTCGTTAGCCCCAAAATAATGATGATGATATACATATACATATGTATGTGTACAATTCAAACACTTTATTCCATTAATTACAATGGGTGTTACATTTATAGATATGTTGTTTACATTATTTATTAGGATGTTATATACATAGATATTATACAGTGCTTGTTTAACTAGATAGAACATTAATATCCCAGATAACTGAAATTTCGTACTTGGCTTGATGTTCAAACGGCTGATGTCATTGATATTTCAGTAGATATTCTTTCACTTTTGTTTTAAATGTTTTTTGGTTGGAGATATTTCTAATATTTTCTGGTAGTTGGTTCCAGATCACCAGTCCTCGGATTTGCATATTTCTTGCCCCGGTTTCTGTATTCGATCTTTTGATATATAAGGAGTTATTTTGCCTTGTAAGGACACCTGTTATGTTACCTGTTGTTTGTATAGGTAATAGCCAATTTGGGTAATTTCCTTGTATTATTTTATGGATCAGAATACACGTGTCATATTTGTGTTTCTGTTGTACTTTTAGCCATTTTAGTTTGTTTATATGTGGTGTGATGTGGTCATATTTATTTACATTTCCCAGTGCTACTCTTGCCGCGAAGTTCTGTAGTTTCTCTGTCCTTTGTATTTGTGTTTTGTTTGTGGAGCCCCAGATGTTAAGACAGTAATTAAGGATACTATGTGTTAGTGTTTGTATAACAGCAATTCTTGTTTCTGTGGGTATTTTATTTTTATATGATTCAAGTATATCAGTGTGCCCATTACTTTCCTGTAGATCATGTCATGTATCTGTCTACGTGTACCCCTAGGTTGTTTACTGTTGTGTTGGGTTAGATGAAGCAACCTTGGAAATCAATAACTGTATCTGTGGGTATTTTTGCTATGTTCTGACGGCTGCCAATAAAAATACATTGTGTTTTTTGTGGATTTAGTTTCAGGCCATTCATATCGAAGTAATTGTTTGCTTATGTTAGGGTCTGTTTAGTCTTTTCTGTCAATTCATTTAGATTGTCTACAGAGGCAGCGTGAAGAAATTGAGAGTCGTCGGCGTACTGAACAAGAAGACAGTTTTTTGCAATTGATGACAAACCATTTATGAATATAGTAAATAAGATTGGGCCAAGGATTGAGCCTTGTGGAACACCGAACGAAACTGATTGCATTGATGATTTTTCATGGATTTTGACTGATTGAGTTCACGCGGACAGGTAACTTTTGAACCAGAAATTATCAATTTCGTGATTTGTTATTTTGTTTACAAGTAATTAATGGCTGACACTGCCAAAGGCCTTCGATAAGTCACATAGAGTGAGCAAATTGATCTGGTTATTGTCTATATCATTATATATTTCATTTGTGACTTTTAGTAATGCCGTTTCGGTTGATAATTTATTCCTAAAACCGTGTTGCGTGTTATTTGTAAGGTTATTCGCTTCTAAAAATGTTGTTAATTGGTTTTCAACTATTTTCTCGAGAACTTTAGATATTTGGTAGTATAGTGATGGGTCGATAATTATTGATTTCATCTCTGTCACCGGATTTGAAAATCGGAGTTATGATGCCATGTTTCCAAAGTGATGGATAAACACCGGTGACTATAGATGTATTAATAATTACTGTCAGATAGTATGCAATTGCTGGTAAACTATCGTTTATGAAACGATGTGCAATTCCATCTGCTCCCACTGAATTTGTGTTTTTTAAGTGTTTTATTGTTAGGATAATTGTTTCTACTTCTACTGGTTGCGGTCTGAAGAAGTTTGTTGTAGTGTTCGTTTCGTTTATGTTGTGTTGATATGTGGGGGCGGTTGCCTGTTCAAAAGTGCGTCTACCTTCTTCTGCAAAGAAGTTATTAAAGTATTCTATATTATTTATGGATTTTTTGGAGGTGTCTGTGTTTTGTTTCTTCTTAGGCACTAATGTATTTACTAGTTTCCACGTTTCGGCAGAATCACTTCTGCATTCCAGCGGAGGAGTGTTTTCACATTCTTCTTCTTTTGTTTGTATTAAGCTTGAAGGGTGGTGTCAAATCTGTTTATCTTGAGAGCTTTGTAAGTATTATTTCTATCATTTATGGCCCTCTTAATGTTGTCATTTATCCAGGGGGCGGAAGGACTGTTTTTGTTTTAAAAGGAGCGCAGGCATCGAGGCCGTTCTTTATCACGTTTGTAAGAATATTAACTTGTTTGTCAACGTCGTCAGTTGTTAAGATCTCTGACAGTGACGAGTCATTAGCTATAATATGTTGACAGTATAATTGAGGATCGTAATGCGTTAGGTCGCGAGAGGTTTTACTGACTGGTTTTCGCTTTGTTTTTACTATATTCAAGGTCATGGTTATAAGCTCGTGATCAGCAATGTGGCATGGGACAGCGTCTGCGTGTAGTGTAATATCGGGTCTGTTTGTTATTATAACATCTAATATGGATGAAGTGTTTTCTGTAATCCTTGTAGGCTTCTTTATAAGTTGTTTTAATTAGTTTTTGTTAATTATCCCATTTAATTTTGCATTTGGTTTATTTAGATCGTCATTTAAATCACCTAAGATGAAAAGTGGTTTTCATCTTAGATGTCCTCTACTGCTGTATGATTTGATTTAAGGGTATCGCTTACATATATGCAGCCTCCACCTCCACGTCCTGCATCACATCTGTAGACGTGAAAGTTTGGGATACTGATGAAACTGCTCGATATTTCTTGGTGAAGCCAAGTTTCACCGATACACAAAATATCAATGTTTCTCTCCTTAATTATCAATTTGATTTCTTCGAAATGACCGAGGAGGGACTGTGCATTGATGTGTTCCATAATGATGGTGTTAAGTGGTTTGACCAGTATATATACTGCACACATATGTATGTATGCAGTATATGTACATATACACATGTATTTACATATGTGTATATTGAACATTAATTGCAAGAAGACATGCTTATTTTTTATATATGAATTTAAATATAAATATATATACAATATATATATGCATCTATATATACATATACGTATATATATAAAGTATATATGTATGTGAATATAGATATATACATGCATTTATATGTATAAATATAAATATATATACAATATATCTACATATATATGTATGTGTACATACAAACGGACCGTGCATCTAACCAACACAGCCCTGACAAATAGTTGGACAGCAGTGCAACAAGTACCTCAGACCTTGTGAGACCCAGAAAGAGTGAGACAGGGAGAAAGAGTGAGAGGGAGGGAGAGAACGAGACAGTACAAAGAGAGACAGAGGAGAGATCGATCCACAAGAACTAAGGACGAGATAAACGCGAAACATTTAATATATATATAATGTATATATACATATGTATATACTACATATATATCTGTACTGTATAAATGTATAGATGAATATATATACAAATGTATATGTTTGTGATATATTTGTGCGTAAATACATATTTATAAGGATATGTGTATACATATATGTATAAATGTGTATGTATACATATTTGTTATATGTATAATATTAATTTGTATATTTACCTATATTTCCATATTTACCTATGTATATATAAACATGTATATATTTATACATATATATCTTATATATATGTACTTATTTGGTATCCATTTCGGTTTATTATTCGTCTGAAGAGGAACTCGAGAAGAGTTCGAAACATTACGATTCATATTCATTTCTTACAGTGGCTGTTTTCCTTTTCATCTTTGTGTACACATTACTGTCACACATACACATTTATGTATACTGTATATATTTATATAAATATTCATATAAATATTTCTTAAACACATGTGTACTTTATGTGTACGTATACATATACATGTACATATGTACATATTTATTTATTGAACCATTCATTACACTGCTGGATCTAGAAATATCCAAATTTATTGTCGAGACGTTATTTGGCAGTACAACCCCTCCCTGATTGGATGCCCTTCCTAATCAACCACGCTACCACTTATGCCACGGCGGCGAATTCTTATTTATATAGAGATAGAGAAAGAGATGTTTATATGTACATATATAAATAGATGTGTATACATATAAATATATGTACAAATATACTATATATGTATAAATATATGTATCTGTTTGTATGTTTATGTATACATATATGTAAATATGTATGTATATACATAAAATATACATATATAACAATGTATACATGTATATGTATACATATCCATATAAGAATATTTACACATACATATATATCCATATAAACATACATATACATATATATACATATATAAGTATATTTATGTTTACAAATATAAATGGATATATGTATACATACATATTTATGGAGACGAAGATAGAAATAAAGGCAGAGAGAAAGAGACAAAGACAGACAGAAAGAGAGGAGGTATAGAATAAGAGAGGAAGAGACCCACTTATTTTTACATGTATAGGCCGATAGTGTAATTAGATATAGATAAAAAGATGTAGATACATGTAAATTGGTATACAGATATAGATCTCTATCCCTTTCTCTCGAGTCGTTTTCTCGTCCCCAGCCCTTTTGGGTCTCTCTTCTTTCTTTCTTTCTTTCTTTCTTTCTCCCTCTCTCTCTCCCTCTCCCTCTCTGGTCGCGGGCTCGCGCCACGCAGCCGGCCGGGGGCCGCCGGGGTAACCATTCCCCGTGCCGCCCCGCTTCTCGGTCGGTTTGTGGCACTGCCCTTCACACAGGCGACCGCTCCCGTCTAGACGTCCGGAATGGTTTCCGAGTACCGCCCCCCCCCCCCCTCACTGAGGTGAAACAACCTTTGGATGGTTGCTTCAGAGGGATGAAAGGAACCAGCTGACAAAAAGGACAAAACCCCCCTTCCCTCACTGAGGTGAAACAGCCTTTGGATGGCTGCTTCAGAGGGAAGGGGGAAACACTTTGAAAAGACACAGGTCCTTTCCTTCCTCACTGAGGTGAAACAACCTTTGGGTGGTTGCTTCAGAGGAATGTAAGGAACTGCCTGGCAAGAACGCAAAACCTCCCTTCCCTCACTGAGGTGAAACAGCCTTTGGGTGGCTGCTTTAGAGGGAAGGGTGAACTACTTCGAAAAGACACAGGTCCTTTCCTTCCTCACTGAGGTGAAACAACCTTTGGGTGGTTGCTTCTGAGGGATGGAAGGAACCAGCTGGCAAAAGTGCAAAACCTCCCTTCCCTCACTGAGGTGAGGCAGCCTTTGGATGACTGTCTCAGAGGGAAGGAGGAATCCCTTTGAAAAGACACAGGTCCTTTCCTTCCCCACTGAGGTGAAACAACCTTTGGGTGGTTGCTTCAGGGGAACGAAACGAAGTGCCTGACAAGAACGCAAAACCTCCCTTCCCTCACTGAGGTGAAACAGCCTTTGGGTGGCTGTTTTAGAGGGAAGGGGGAACTACTTTGAAAAGACACAGGTCCTTTCCTTCCTCACTGAGGTGAAACAACCTTTGGGTGGTTGCTTCAGAGGGATGAAAGGAACTGCCTGGTAAAAGTGCAAGACTCCTCTTCCCTCGCTGCGGTGAAGCAACCTTTGGGTGGCTGCCTCAGAGGGCTGAGCAAAAGGGCTCCAAACAATGATGTCTCGTAGGTGGAAGGGCATCCCCTCTGGTCTCTCCCCAGGGGTTTACACCTACCCACGCGTTTGCCGTGCGTGGCAGCCTTGTGCGCTGTGGAGACGGGAGTCCTGGAGGTTGAGCGATGCCGTGAACGAGTACGCCCTGCGGCTAGCAACACGCCTCTTTGGTCCTCTATTCCAGCAAGTCAGGCGGCCTGATCCCGGCCCGGTCACGGTCAATCGGCTGGTCTCCCCCGGGAGGCTAGGGTCAAGCAGTCATGCCGCCATTGGCACTCACAATGGTCCGTGAGTGCCGTCACAATGGCTATTGGTTGCGTATATCCTCTCATCACTCCTGTTGCTGTTAGACACTGGTTCTGACACTCAGCTTCCCCTTGTTGGACTCCGTGGTGGGTAGGGGCGTGAGAGGATGAAGCACTTACCAATTCATGGAAAAAATAATCAAACACCCCCCACAGACTGAACTTAAAGTTGACGAACCGCGCAAGGCCCAGACCACGGTAGTCACCATGAAGGCATATGTGCCTTCCGGTGGCAAAAGAAAGCCCCAAGCACAGGATGACACTGTCACCCCTGCTGCTAAGGTGGACAAGACCGAAGCCAATGGGTCTGTCCACCGAATAGTCAAAGATCTTGACTCGCGAGCTGGCCTCTCCAGGCCAGCAGCTAAGCCAGGGAGGCCCCTGAGTTCACAGACGGCCTCCCCGACTGAGAGGGGAGAGCAGGCTGAACCAGCCGCATCAGCTCCTGCCTCCTCAAACAAGCCCGAAAGCCGAAAGGGCGGGCCGAAGCGTCCGAGGCCGGATACCGACTCTGATGAAGAGTCGGGACCCCCTAAACGCTTCACCCAGTTCAAAGTGCCAGCTAAACCCGAAGGCTTCGACAATGCCTACCAATTGGTCAGGGCATTGGGGTTGCAACGGAAAATCCGGTTGTCGATCCGGGTCGACCGAGATCAGGCATGATCATAATGCCCAAAGATCAAGCTACCTTAAATTTCCTCCGGGAAACGAAGGAGCTAACTGATGGGAGAAAAGTGAGTCTTTCCCCACTAAGTCCCGAGGAAAAGAGAACCAAGATGGTGCTACTTGGCTTCTCAGTCTCGTACGATGTGGAGCTGATCGCTTCACACCCACAGGTCGTGCAGGCTTCCCGAATGTCGAAGGGGAAGACCCCAACCAGGCAAGTCCTGGTGACCATGAAAGGTGCCCCAACCACTACCCTTGATCTGGGTAACTGGGGCACCTACAACCTTCGAACGTATGTGCCAGAACCACTTCGGTGTTTCAAGTGCCAGAAATACGGTCACCACAAGGCTAACTGTACAGCCAAGCCTAAATGTGGTGTCTGTAGCAAGGCACACAACACAGAGGTATGCCTCAAGGCATACAAAGAGGAAAAGAGGGACACAACAGCCAAATGTCCCAACTGTGCCAAGAAGCATCATGCCTGGAGCCTGACTTGCTCTGTCAGGAAAAAGACGGCCCTCAGGCGACAAGAGGTTGCTCAAAACCGATCAGACTTTGTTCCTGCCCCCCCGGGCACCCATGTCTGGGGAAGGAACAAAAGCGAAAAGGCCCCCCGACCTCCTAAGAGGAAGGAAGCCGCCCCCCAGCCGACACCGGATGTCTCCAACAAAAAGGAGTTTCCGACAATGCCAAAGGTGCAGAAAAAGAAACTAAAGAAAAAAGTTTCTAAGAGCACCACAAAAACCTCCCCAACAGATGATCATCTCCTCTTTGACAAGGACGATATGACTCTCCTGTTAACTGCTGTTGTCACAGCAGTAGCAACAGCCCTGGGGAGGTCGAGTGAGGAGGCCGAGAAGGCAGTTTCGGTCGCCATGACGGCAATGACCCAGACTGTCGCAGCCCTGAAGGGAAGAAAGCTGGCTAGAGAAAAACCAGCCTCACCCTCACCCCAGGACGAGACTCCCCTCCCCACTCCAAACCAGGCCATGCCTTCACAGGCAGAGCCAAAACAGGCTGAATCTGTGCAGCCAGAGCCAGATCACGCTGACCTTGCCCAGGCAAGGCCAGCCAAGAAAAAGCCTGAGAGAAAAGCCGAACCAACCAAAGTCAGAGCTACCAAAGGCTCTCCACCCCCCAGTGGACCCAAGGATAGCCTGACAACAGACGAGGAGCCCTCAACCAGCGAGGACCTCGCAATGGAGTTGTCAGACTTCGACGATGTCTCTGATGTAACTATCACTGAGTAACATCATGACACACCATCTAAGCATCCTACAGTGGAACATCAATAGCTTCTCTGCAAGCAGTAGTGCGATCAATGAACATTGACATTGTCATGCTCCAGGAGACACTAACAGTGGACACTGTTCGCTTCTCAGGGTACCATGCCTTCACACTGCCACGAACACCTGGCAAGAGAGGCTTGATCACCCTTGTGAGAGCAACAATCCCCTGCTCCGCAATAGCCGATGCATCGCACTGTGGAGACGATGTTGAATCCCTTGCCGTCGAGGTTCACCTGGCCGGGGGGCCCCTCAAACTGTACAATGTGTACAGCCGGCCACGCTGTAAAAGCTTAGACATCAGCCAGGTCTGTGCTTCTGCTGCACACGACCGAGTGATCATAGGGGGAGACTTCAATGCACACCACCCCATCCTGGCTCCCTGCCGGGCACCGGATGCGGCCGGCTATCACATAGCCGACGTGCTAGAGACATTCCCTGAGATCGCTCTCCTCAACACCCAAGAGCCAACGCATGTCAGAGGAGGGGTCCTAGACCTCACCCTGGCCACTGCGACTCTGGTGGGGAGGATTGGCTGGTGTGTCGATGAGACCGTCACAAGTGACCATTACGGCACTATAACTACCCTCATGGATGCTGGCCCAGCCGAAATCCTAAGACCGAATCCAAGATGGAAAACAGACAAGGCCAACTGGCAGGCGTTTCAAAATGCCTTGGCCCTCTGTCTGAGATGCAACAATCCCCCACAAAGCGAAAATGTGGAAGTGCTCGAAGCCAGCCTGCTAAACGCCATTAATGAAGCAGACTCACAGACCATACCCAAAACTCGGCCTGGGTCCAGAAGTCACAAAGACGCCTGGTACTTCAATGACGAGATCAGGGAGGTCAACCACAGGGTGAACATGTGCCGAAAACTATTCCGAAGGCAAAGAACCCCTGACAACCTATCCCTCCTAAGGGAAGCTGTCACGGATGCCAAGGAAACTGCCAACAGAGTCAGGCAGGAAAAGTGGCTGGAATGGTGTGAGTCCTTCGACCACCAAACCACCCTTTCAGAGCTGTGGCAACAGGTCAAGCGAGCTACCAGCCGCTCAGCCCCGAGGTGCACCCATCACGACCCCCAAGCAGAGGCTAACAGACTGGCGCACGAGTTCTCTGCGAGAACGAGCAGCAACAGTCTGCCAGCCGAGCTGAGGGCAAGACAAGAGCGTCTACAGCCAGACAGACACGCTCAGATCAGAGAAAGGGCAGCCGAACCCGATAACTCAGACGTTATCTTTTCTCTGAGGGAACTAAGGAAAGCCTATAAAACCAGTTCCAACACAGCCCCGGGCTCTGATGGGATCTCGTACCCCATTATCTCCCACCTAGGACTAGCAGGTGAGCGTGCACTCTTGCAACTCATCAACAAGTCCTGGGAAACTTCCACTCTACCCCAGAGTTGGAAGAGGGCTACCATAGTTCCCGCCCCAAAACCAAAGGAGCCGGGGAAGTACCGCCCCATCTCTCTGCTCTGCTGCCTGGCCAAGACGGCTGAGAGGATGGTACTAAACCGGCTTCAATGGAAAACAGGACCCATGCACGAACACCTTCACGGGTTCACAAGGGGCATGGGCACAGCACACAGCTTAGCCACGCTCTTAAGCACAATCAGCAAGGGCCCAGCTGTGGTGGTATTCCTTGACCTGGAGAAGGCTTTTGAACTGGAAAGTCCGCTTGCCATTCAGGAAAGCCTGATCCAGAAGGGAATCAGAGGAAAGCTCTTGGCTTGGATAGGTGACTACTTCAGGAACAGGACTGCCAATGTCAAATTCCAGGGTCACCTATCGCAGCACATGCCCCTCGAAAATGGAACGCCACAGGGTGGGGTTCTCAGTCCAGCCCTATTCAACACTTTAATGTCCTGCATCCTCAACATAAACCTCCCAGTGGGGTGCCAGATCATCTCGTATGCAGACGATCTCGCTATCACCTCCACTGGACCACGCAGCCAGAATAAAGCCCAGCGTTGTCTGGACCTCGTGTCAGAGGAGTGTTGTAGGACAGGACTAAAGATCTCTGCTGCCAAATCCAAAGCCATGGCTTTGAGACAGAGAGTTCGAGGCACAAGACTGAAAATCCAGGGAGTGGAATTAGAATGGGTCAAGGACTACCTATACCTTGGGGTAAGGATAGACCGGACCCTCTCCTTCCATAAGGAGGTCCAGTACCTGGTTGACCGAACCAAAGCAAGACTGTCTGTCATGAGAGCAATGACTGGGAGACGCATAGGGGCCAGACACAAAGTACTAAGATCATTCTATGTACATGCTGTCCGGCCCATTGTGGACTATGCCTCAGTCGCTCTAATTACTGCAAAGAAAAAGCACACAGACAAATTAGAAACAGTCCAAAATGAAGCTGCCAGGATCATTCTGGGTGCCCCGAGGTGGACGAAGGTCCTTAACCTCCTGATGGAGGCAAACCTTCTCCCCCTGGACTCACGAATCGATCTAACGGCAACACAATTCCTGTCAAAGGTCATCCAGGCTCCCAGGAACACAAGCCTAAGACAAAAATTAGTCAGATGCCTCGAACAAGACAACGAGCTCGTTGCAAACAACTCCTGGCTGTCTCATACAGCCAGGGTGTTGATACGCCATCAGCTCAAAGAACAGCTTCTTGCTAAGGGCATGGACTCCCCCCACCCCGACTTTGCCGAAGCCCCGCCGTGGGCACTGAGCCTGATAGAGTTCAACATAATGAGCCTGTCAATGAAAAAGAGCCTATACCCCATGCCTAGCCTAAAGGCAGAAGCCCACAGGGTCATTGCAGCCATCACACCTCCGGGTAGTAGAACATACTACACGGATGGATCGGTCGATCCCTTGAGCCACACTGCAGGCGCCGGCTTTGCAGCTAGGGATGCCACGCGATCCATGAGGGTAACAGACAACGCCTCCTCGCTACAGGCAGAGGCAGTTGCAATCATGGGAGCCCTAGGCCACGCATCCCTAAGGGAAGGACACGTGGTCATACACACAGACTCCTGGGCAGCCATTGACTGTCTTCAGCACAGCTCACCCACAGACAACATCTACCTACTGACCACGATTCTCACAATGGCACAGAGAATTTTTGCTCAGGGTAGAAGAATTATCATCAACTGGGTCCCAAGCCACATCAGCATCAGAGGGAACGAGCTTGCTGACAGACTAGCCGTCGCTGGCAGGGGTATGCCCCCAAATCCCATGACGATAAAACCGAGCCGAAAATTACTTATGGAGAAGTGTGCCTTGGTCGGTCGTACCTTCCTACGGCAGCTCCACAGAGAGGAAACGAGAACCTCCCCCTCGGCCAGCTGGTACTCAGACGCCACAGGCTCTGAACCACTGGCACTCTCTGAAGTAAGCAACAGAGGTACCGAAGTCATTCTTCACAGAATGCGCCTAGGTTACCACTGTGCATGGCAGATTATCCCAACAATCAAACGCGATGAATGGTGCTGCAAGCACTGCGGCGAGCCGAACGCCACACTAGTCCACTACCTAGAAAATTGTAACCATACACAATTCCTGAGACATGGACCGCCCACAACAGCCGCCGTGCTGGTAAAGAGGCTATGCGAAATGCTTACACCATGGCGGCAGGAGCGCTTGCTGGCAATCCCGCCGCCACGGTAAGCACCGAGTGTCAGACAACTCAATGAGACAGCCGTAAAAAAAGCTGACACAGGCCGGGCCATATCTAGAAGGCCCGGGCGAAGCTAGAACTTCGCAAACCAAACCCCCCCCCCCTCTCCCTCTCTTTCTTTTTTCCTTCCTTTCTGTTTCTCTGTCTTTGTCCCTCCGTTTCTATATCTCTCTTACAAGGGCTGAGGACTATGGTTAATGGTTAATGGTTAAAAGCAAAATAAATGTGCTAGACATCTAAGATTATGTAGCACTATAGTAAAAGGTAATGAAGGGTGGTTGAGTTAGTGATTAGTTGTCAAAGCTGGGTAAAGGAATTGACGAGTGAATGGGTTAAGGTCGGGTAAGGTAATGTAAAGGGGTTAGATCAAGTGAAGGATATATATGTGTTTGAGGAAGGAAAACAGGTTGTCATTGCAGAAAGTGTGAGATTTTGTAAGGATGTCTGATAGGTTGGGAGGTCGGTGAAGGGAGGATCGGTGGGGGAAAGCAGAGGTACGGGCTGTATCAAAACATGTGCATGACAATAGAATGTGTGGAACTGAAAGAGGGACATTACATAGGGAACATAGGGGTGGATCGGAGTGCCACATTAGAAGGAGTGTTAGACGGGTGTAGCCAATGAGTTAGCGGGCGAGAGCCGGCTCCCAACGTCTGTTCCCATAAAATGGAACTGACCAGGAGATTGATAGTTTTACAGTATGTCATTTATTAGTTCGGAGACTTGACCAGAAAGATTGCCATCGATTATACAAGGTCTTAAGGTGTGGGTAAAAATCCGTGGCTGGGATACGCAAGAAACGTGGTTGGTATGATGTGGACATAGCGGCGTAGCGTGCTAGAGTATCTGCCTGTTCATTACCAGAGATTCCAACATGGCTGGGAACACAGCAAAATTTGATTGTTTTATGGTATGTGAACAGGTAGAACAACCAGTTCTGGATCTTACAAACAAGGGGGTTGGTGGATTGTATTGACTTTATGAGAGTTAGTGAGTTACAGGAGTCAGCAAAAATTGTGAAAGAGGAAGAGGGGAGTATGTTTTAAGGCAAAAAGGAGTGCATACAGTTTTGTAGTAAGGACACTGGATTCAGGAGGGAGGGGGTATTTGAAAGTACGAGTTAGGAAGGTAACTGCAAAACCAGCACCAGAGGTGGATTTGGAACCGTCAGTGTAAACAATATTGGAGGAATGAATGGAGACATGGTTAAGGAAATGGGTGAGGACAGCAGGAGGAATATTTGATTTTGGTGGGTCAACGAAAACAGAGGAGCAAATACGGGGGTAAGGTTTAAGCCATGGTGGGACAGAATGGACAGAGAACGGGAGAGGTCGGAGATGGGGAAAAGGGGAATGGGAGAGAAGGGTACCCATGCGAGTGGAGAAAGAAGTAGATTAACGTGGAGAAGAAGCAATGGTAGGCATAGTGGGATAGTTAGTTTAGTGAGGGGAAGTTTGGGAAATTGAGCATAACATCGGAGAGAGAGAAGGGTACGGCGTCGAGAGAGATGGTATGCCTGATTCAGTGTACAGGCTTTCAACTGGAGAGGAGTGGAAGGGACCTAGGGCTAAGCGAAGACCATAGTGATGATTATATCAAGATGGGCAAGGAGAGATGTTGAGGCAAAGAAGTAGATATGGCATCCACAATCGAGAGTGGAGAGGATCAAGGTAACATGAAGCTGAAGGAGAGTTTTGCGATTTGAGCCCCAGGATATATGGGATAGAGTTTGTGAGATTCGGAGAGGTGGCGAACTTTTTCTTTAATGTAAAGGATATGGTCTCGCAAGTATAGTTTGGAGTAAAAAATAATGTCTAGGAATTTGCCAGAGGGATGGTATTGGAGTGGAGTGCCATATGAGAAGAATGGAGGTTTGGGACCTACACGTGTGCGAGAGAAAAGGATGGAGAGAGATTTGGAGGTAGAAAAGCTGAAGCAATGGTTTGTGGCCCAAGAAGATGCTGATGATATTGCAGACTGAAGAAATTGGCAGAGATTTGGCATAGGGTTCTTATCTCTGGGAGGAATGGAGTAGCATTGTACTGATATCGCATCATAGTCTGTGAGACAGGTGAGTAAGTCTTCTCCACAATCTGACCAATTTTTATTATAAATGGGACAATTTGCTGAGGAGATAGAAACCCTTCCGGTGCAAGTATTGAGGGTTGGATAGGATTCTGCAGGAATGGGGGTTGCCATATAGATCAGTTAGATATGATAATGCTATAGCTTGCTTTTCAGACGTTACTGTGACGAGATGGGAACGATCGGGTCGGCTGCGGAAAGAGACTTTGCTACTTGTTTATGGAGATACTGCTGAAAGAGAAGGGTTTTGTCAGAGTAGGGAGCTGTGGGATGGATCACGAAAAATCGGTCCCATTTGGCTAGGCTAAATAGAGGAAGTTCTTTGTAGAGAGGGGGGCTAGTAGAAGCACGGGGGCGTGTGGAAGAGGGAGTAGTGTTGAGGGAGATAGCGTTATGAAGAGGTGGACAATAAGGCTGTAAAGTAGTAAGGGAGGATGGGGGAGATGAAGGTTATGGGGGTAAAGGTGTTGAAGTTGAGCATGTTGGGAGTGTAGAAATGTGTTCTGGGGTTTAATGTTGACTAGGGTGGATTCTGTATTAGTAGGCATTGAGGAGGGGGTATTAGTTGTAGTGTTAGGAGCCGTGGTCAAAAGAGAGCCTGGGGTCAGAGAATCGGGAGTTTGAATTGGTGGGCCTGGAGTATGTTGGGGAGAGAAACAGTCACCCCTCAGGGTCCCCTTGAGGGGTAAGGGATAGGCAACTAAAGCAGGGGAATACCGTGCCCTTGACTCGCTTAGGACATTCAGGACTGGCAGTCGACCTTTCATCCTTTCAGCATGGCTCTCACACTTTAGGAAGTGGATAATAGAAGGGGTTGGTGAAGGAACAGAAACGAAGTAGGAGGGGAAAAAAGTCCATGCAAAATTAGTTGATTCGAGGGGTAAGTTCTAAGGTTGGGGAGTTCCTAGCATTGGGTTCCAGTCTCCAAGTCTCTTTCCACTTTTCTCCCCCGCTCCCCCCTATCCCTTCTCTGTATATACATATATGTATACATGAATATTATTGTATTATATATATATATGCATTTATATAAAATATATCTAGTGGGAAATTTCCCCTAACATCGATTCCTTGACCTCCCTTCCTGTATTTCCGTCACCGCCGGATTAGTTTTTTGCAGCTTCCGGGGTTCATTATTTATTTATTTATTTATTTAATATTATTTCTATTATTATTATTATTATTATTATTTTTTTTTTTTTTTTTTTTTTTTTTTTTTAGCTTTCCTATCTATTTCTTATCTTTATTCGATTTTTTTATTGGTGCCTTCTCCAAACAATTACATAAAACAACATTATTTATCACCAGAGTTCATTTTTATCACCAGAGTTCGAAGTTAATTTTTTTTCACTTTTTTGACTCGATTCTATCTGGTAACTCCATGTAGGCTATGAGTTTAAGCTGTACGCTTGTGAGCGCCGCTGTCGGTTCTGCGTGTGTGGCTCCCTCATGTTCTTAGGTAGGATGTGTGCGTGCGTACGAGTTTAATTTGTACATTATATACTCACATAACTCTCTCACTTTCTCCCTATTTACTCAGTATGTTCATGCATGCAAAATGTACAGTATTTTCTAGCGTGCGAATCCAGGTATATTAGATTCTTATTAACATGCACGTATTACCTTTGTGCATGTATATGTGCACGCGCA